>NC_056584.1:27212227-27212526 GCF_018340385.1 Cyprinus carpio | reverse complement strand
AAAGGAGTATTTATTAGGACCTTTGTGGTTCCTGGTGATTAATGAAAGCACCCACACAACATATATATATATATATATATTAGTGGTGGGCATAGATAATTTTTTTTAATCTAGATTAATCTCACTGTAATCTTGGAATAGATTAATCTAGATTAAAATGGCTCATTTGAATACTGCCGAAGGCATTCAAATTATGTTCAATAAGATGTACTTGTTAGTACANATCATCACAATTAAAAGAACCAAAGACTTAAACTACTTCAGTCTGTGTGCATTTAATTTTTTTTTCACAACAAAGA
>NC_056584.1:27211795-27212165 GCF_018340385.1 Cyprinus carpio | reverse complement strand
GTACTTGAGACTGGAAGAACTCCTACAGTAAACTAATTCCGCATTGCACAAGTTGCAAACGACCTGTTTCACACATACTCCGTCTGCAGTGCGTATGCGTTGCATTTTTTTACGCATCCATGTTAACGGATTCCAGCGTTCATATCTGTGGTTGTGAATGTATGAATGGTCACGTGACATGCATTTTAGGTTGTGTAGTGTAGACTGAGAATGTTTCTGAAACGCAGCGGAAACGCCAGTGTAGACGAGGATCGTTTTCATTCTAAAACCCCATTTTAAAATGGAAAAGCTCTAGTGTAAATAGGCCTAGAGCAGGGGTGCCCAACCCTGCTCCTGGCGATCGACTGTCCTGCAAAGTTCAGCTCCAATA
>NC_056584.1:27099086-27210796 GCF_018340385.1 Cyprinus carpio | reverse complement strand
TTTAAGAGAAGTCAGGACTGAAAAGTGTACTCTGCAGTGATCAAGCCTCTCATCAGCAGAAAGAATCAAAAGAATAGACTCTCCTTTGCATGAGAGCCATGTTGTGTGGAGAAGAGGAGAACTGGTCTAAAGTTCACTTTAGTGATGAGAGCAAGTTTAGTTTACTTTGGGTCTGATTGGAAACATTATGTTTCAGCGTAACGAACTGGAGGAAAAAACTGAAGCTGAGTGTGTACAAGAATCAGTGAAAGCTGGAGGAGGAGGTGTGATTGGTTTGGGGATGTTTTCTGCCGGCAGGAGTTTGGGTCTCTTATACAGATACATGGCAGGTGAAATGCAAATGTTTTATCAGAACCTCCTTCAGCAACATGCAGTTCCTTCCCTGCAAGCATCTCCCAATTCAGCCAAAAGACACATGGGTAAAGCAGTTCTTGAAGATGAAAACACTGAAATAATGAAATGTCCTGACCTAAACCTGACTGAAAACCTCTGGAAAATATTTGGCAACAGAGTTCTGGTTTAGAAAAACCAGAAAAAAATAAAGTATTTATAGATTGCTTTCTAATTTTTGATCTCCACGTGTGTGTGTGTGTGGTGTGTATATACTGTACGTATATATATATATATATATATATATATATATATATAATATATATATAATTTTTATAATACATGCATAATACAAATAAATGCACAAATATTCAAAATAATATTCAAAGCTAATAATAATCATCATTATATGAATATTAAAATAATACATATACAAAATAATAATAATTATGCAAATATTATAATTTAACAATTTTATATATTATTATTAAGTGTTGTTATTTATTATTTATTTTTATTTATTTAACTACCATAGTGTGGCTGAAGGCCAGTTGCACTTGAAAGAATGATCAGGAGAATCTCCAGCTCTCGCCCTCGAAGGTCTCGTCCTTCTACCAGCAGGCCGATAACATTGTCTGTTCCATCAACAACATGGTAGTGATTTTGCTTCGTTGTGCTATTTCTGTTCAAACCCCACAGGAAAGCCAAAATCTGTGGCGTTTCGCTTCGACGTGTCCCCTTTGATACAAATATAACCCGACTGGGTCTGTTTTGTTTACACTCTGATGTAATTAATGAATGTTATTTACGGTTTTGCTCTCCTTTTTTAACTTCTCATCCAGAAAAAAAGAGCCTCTCTGCGAGCAAACGGAGTGGAAATCGGCCAGAGACGGGGAAATTCGGGACGTTGCCAGTCAAATCATGGTGCGCGATCCAAAATTCAAACATCCCATTATAGTCACACGACTTGACCCTAAACGTGTTAGTTCATGGTCCAGCTCGGTGTCAAACACCATCCTGACGGCCGTTTGTTTTCCTGTCGTTCTGTGTGGTGTCAGATGCTGGATGTGAGCGTTTTCCCAGCTCTCCAACCTGCACCCGGCGGCTGGCGGCCCGCCTCACACAGAAGCAGAGCCGAGGTGAAAGACTGCTGGGACGTCCTCAGAAGACTCTCAGGTAACTCTGACCCAGCAGAGTTATAAACCACACAAGCCCTACGGTGTCCTCTCAGGGACAAGAGCCCATTTCCCTCCATAATGGGGTTTCCACAGAGCCGAAGGCGCTTTCCACAATCCTGTTTTTGTTGCATTTGTATTCCCCAGCAGCAACCGCATGGGACACGGCCCGGAAAACCACTTCCAAATCATAATTAGATGCATATAAAAAGTTATGTGCTTATTTTCATAATGCTACCAATTACTGATCTGAATTTTTCCTTCTGTTTAGTGTAACATTTTGAAACACTAAACACTAAAACAAATTTGAATTTTGTTGGAAAACAACGCATAAACTCTCTTGTTTGTTTTTTTTGCAGTTTGCTCAATGAATCCAAGTTTGAGCTTTGTTTTGTGTTTTATTGCTCCATCATCTAAAGCGTCCGTATTGATTTCATCAATGTTGGAGGTTTTAAAAGTCTCCCCAGCCCAGTTAATTCATATTAAATTATGTAATTAGAGAAATTTATTCCTTATATTCAATGCATAAGAGTTTGAATTGGGCAATACAGATGTTTAATCAAGATGAATGCATAAGTTGCTAATGGTAAACTAAAATACTTTTTTTTTTTTACTTTTTTTTATTAGTAAATTATAAGTATTATTTAAATAATTATTACATTACACATGTATAAATATTCATGTAATTATTAAAATAAGTATCAAATAGCTAATAAGAATACTAATGATAATATTATTATATTTTTAAATATTTAAAATACAAATATTTTAATGATTATATTTTATAGTATTTATAATTGTTAATGTTATATAAATAATAATTACTTTATTTAAATAGTCATTTAATTATTAAATTTTAAATAAATACATATATAGATATTCATCTAATTATTATATTATATAAATATATTACATATATCTTACTTATTTTTTTTATTTTTTTTGTTATTACTATAAAATCTGTCTTAAACACACACACATATATATTTGTATACATTATTTTATTATTATGCTTTATTTTTAATAAATTATAATTGTTATAAGTACTGTATAAATAGTTGAATACACATAACAATAATATAAATAATATAATGTAAAATAAATATAAAAGCTAATAATAATTATATGAAAAATTAAATAAATGCATATATTAAACAAACAATAATTATGCAAATAAATATAATTTAACAATAAAATAATTATAATTGCTATAAATTATATATATATATATATATATAATTATATATATATATATATATATCTATATAATTATATATATATATATATACAGTATTATAAGTAATTATTAATTTAATTATTAGTTGTAATTATAATTAGTAATTATTAAACACACCAATTACCATTTTTTCCCTCCTGATTAGCAATTATCGTTAGCATAACATTTTAAAACACTAAACACCAAAACAAAACATCTGGTATCAAAATTGGTTGGAAAATACTCTTTGTTTGTTTGTTTGTTGCAGTTTGGCCACCAAATCCAAGTTTGAGCTTGTTTTGTATTTTATTAAGGCGTCTGTATTGATTTCATCATCGTTTGAGGTTTTAAAAGTCTGCGATTCCTGCTCTTGAGCCCAGTAAGTCACTATAAATAGTGGGCTTTTCTGCGGAAAAGACTGGCATCTCCTCCTCATGCCTTCGGTTGAGGATGAAGTATGTTTATCCCTGTAATTACTTGAATTAATTCCTTATATTAAATGCAAAAGTTTATTTGTGCAATGCAGATGTATTCATGGCAATAGTTACTAGCTCGTTCTGTTCTGTGAACGTAGTAAAAGTTCACAGCCCAGCGAGACGTTTCTGAGGGAAATTAGTAAAGAGTTACTCTGTATGGAAATCATAATATAAAAACAGATTCTGTTAATATGTGGGTGTTTAAAGCCATTTTTGACTGTCCCTGGTGTTATACCAGTGGTTCTGTATTGTATATTGTTTATGTCTTGAATTTGGAGCAGTTAACGTTAATTTATGGATTATGTATGACTGAATTTATGAACGGGATAAAGTCAGGATACTGTATGGTGTCGTTGTTCACATCCACTCGCTCTAGTCAGCACAATTAATCATTGTTACTTTTAGAAACGAAATGAACTCACAGGACAAAATGCAGGTTTTATGTTCCCTAAGAGTGATGTTTTTTCTCAAATCTCAAGTCTCACTGCATGTGTCCCGAAACGTGAAAACGTAAGCCTGAACCTGGATTTGATTATTTAGATTGCATGTTATGTGCATTACATATTTATTTATTGTTTTATCAATATTTTTAATATATAATAATGCTTTTCCTTATTCTGCATTACTTGTAATTGGCATTAGCGTCATTGTGGCAAACTTTGCAAAACCAAAAGCTATTCACATTTTCTTAAATCAGTGAAAATGTAAAATAGTGTGTATGTAATATAATCAGTTAGAATATAGTAGAAATTAAATATATAATTTATATAGATTTATATTTATAAATATAAATTCTATAATCATGAAAATATATTGATAAAATTTTTATTTATTTATTATGTATATTTTACATGATATATAATTATAAATATTTAATTAAAAATGTTATTACTATAACAAATGAATGTATTTATTTATTTCTAATTGTATATTTTATTAATAGTGTAGACTAGTCTGTGTATAATATATTACTATAACAATAAATGTATTTATTTATTTCTAATTGTATATTTTATTAATAGTGTAGACTAGTCTTTTATTACTAATGTGTGTAGTGTGTGTAATATAATTATTATATTGTTATGATTTATATATAATTATAATTTAAATTTTATTAATTATAAAATTAATTTAATTTGTATTAATTTATTTTTATTAAAATAAAATGTTTATTTATAAATATACATTTTATTATTAATATATTTTAGTATGTAATTTTATAAAATTAATTTAATTTGTATTAATTTATTTTTATTAAAATAAAATTTTACACTTCACTTTACTTTGCTGCATGTGTAAAAACTAGTGTTTATAATATAATAATATAATATAATATAATATAATATAATATAATAAAAATAATATAATATAATATAATATAATATAATTTTTTTCTTTATTCCCATGTGCATATTTATTCTAAGACATGATGTAGTGTGTTTAGTCATGTGTCTAAGTAGCTTTGTTTCGAAAACATTGCTTAATATTAGGAAGTTACTAATAACCAGATGTGTAATCCGCTATCACAGTCACTGTAATAAATCTCTGTTGAGTGACAGCAAATGTGAATGCAGCGTGGACATGATTAGACCCAGTGCTGAAGCTTCGGTGTTCTTGGCTTCGGCCTCCGGTTCTGCTGGCAGCTTGATTTGATGGCTGAGTGTTTGTGTTTGTAGGAAGGAAAAAGCAGCTCAGCTCCCCTCCACACCCTCGTTAACCAGGGATGGCAGTGACCCTGAAACCCAGAGCAGCGTGGGAACAGACCCACACAGAATTATGGGAAAGGAGGTTAAAGAGGAACAAAATCGTCTGAAGGGGTTTACGGTATGCAGCTTTCATTCTGCTGTAATTCTACAATTATATTTGTGTGGTTTTTTTTTTCTTCCTTTTTTGTTTGGTTTTCTTGCTGAGCGGAAATGATTAAACGACACCAGAGGCCTTTTCATATGTTTCCCAAAGCATTAAATTCTGTGAATTGATGCATCAAGCTGATGTTATGCAAATTCATTGATTTCACTAGGATGTAGAAAAATCACACGAGCGTTTATGGAAGTGACTGTATTTTATATTTCGTGATTTTGTTATTCAAGTTGATTTTTTTCAATTTGATGTAGAAAAATCACATTGATTTCTTTACACAGTGTTCAAGCCAAAAAACACAAAAAGTGGGGGATTGTTTATGGAAGTGACTGTATGTATATATATTACCGATTTCTGATAATAGTGGTAATAATGGTTTCTAAGCCCGTATTATACACACTTAAATGTTTTGTTGTTGTTGCTTGTTTTAAAATGTGTTCTTAGCAGTGTTATTTTAGTATTAATGTAAAATTATTTATTTATTATTATATATTTTTAACATATAATAATGTTTTCCTTATTTATTCCTTATCAGTGGTAGCGTCATGTTGGCAGCTGAGAGGTGTTTTAGCAGTATTTATTATTTATTATTTATTTGGTAATTATTAATATTTTAAATTAGCTATTATAATTAATGTATGCATTTAGCAGATTTAGCAGAATTTTTAAGATTTTAGTTGTTCATTTTATCTTAGATTAGGTTTTAGAAAATGTACTTATGTGCTTCTATCATTTTATCTAGTGTTGTGTGTGTATATATATATATATATATATATATATATATATATATATATATATATATATATATATATATATATATATATATATATATATATATAAAATATATTTACATTTTTTTTTAATATTTTAAATTATTATATTTAGCTTTAATTTATTTTATTTCAATTAGTTGCCAAAGCACCATTTGTAATTTTTGTCTGAGTTTATCTAATGTTAATATTTTATTTTATATCAGCGTTACTTTGAGTAAACAAAACAATTTATTTCCTGACGTGAGTCATGTGAAAGGACCTAAAGCGTTTCTGCTGCTTAATGTTAAAAAGACCAATCAGCGCTTGCCATAATTGCGTAACGGATGCTGTAAATGACCTCTGGCTCCTCTTTCAGCCACACCAGTGAAATACAGTTGCTGTTCTTCATGGATGATGGTGCAGTTTGCTGCTTTATTTAGGAGGGCAGTATGTGAGGCTCCTCTTTCTCTGCGTGTTGGTTTGGATGGGATGTGGATTACATCCTCTCTATCTAACAAAGCACAGTGGTCTGTGAGACACAGCTTCAGGAAAGCCTTTGGAGGAGTTATTGACACTGGCAGGACAGATCTAGAGGTTTCCATGAGGTATGACGCGCTTCGATTGTGCTGCGAGGGCAAAAACAGGCCGCCAGGACAAACAGCATTCTCTCAAAACTCCCAAATCTAGATGTTTTCATATCCGCTGACATTATGGCTGAAATAACATCTTTTGGACGTATATCTGCAGAAAATAGAGGAAAACACTCATTCGATTAATAAAAAAGCAACATAAACCATTTGTTATATTACAAGGCATTAGCGCTGAATTATCTTGGATGTATCTCTGGATATTATTATGCTGGTTCTCTTATTTAAATTATTTATTTTTTTAAAGGAAAGTAATACTTTTATTCAGCAAGGATGTATTAAATGTATCAAAAGTGATTTATGTCACAAAAGGTTTCTATTTCAAATGAATGCTGTTCTTTTCAATTTTATATTCATTAAATAATCATGAAAAAGAAAATGTATCATCGTTTTCACAAAAATATGAAGCAGCACATGACTAATATTAATTATTAATTATTGATATTAAATATTACTTATTAAATGATGATATTCGTTTTTAAATTTATCAGAATCATATTAAATTTCTATTTATAATATAATAATTATCTATATCATAATGTGTATGATATATATATATATATATAATAATATATATATATGGTAGCATTTAAATGACTAATATATTCTAAATTAAATATAATAAATATTATATTAATATATATATTTAGGTCTGATTTTTATATATATATATAATTATAGCGTATAATAAGTTCTAACAAAAAAAATAATAAGCATGGTTTCCACAAAAATATCATGTTTCCACAAAAAATGCAGCAGTTCCATTTTTTTCAACATTGATAATAATCAGAAATGTTTCTTGAGCAATCAGCATATTAGAATGATTTCTGAAGATCATGTGACACTGAAGACTGGAGTAATGATGCTGAAAATTCATCTTTGATCACAGAAATAAATTACATTTTAAAATATATTCAAATAGAAAACCGCTATTTGAAATTGTAATAATATTTCACAATTTTACTGTTTTTGCTGTATTTGTAATAAAATAAAAGCAGCCTTGGTGAGCATAAAAGTCTTCACTTATACTTTTTGTAAGTGTCAAAGTGTTATCTGATTACTATTTAACTAAGAGTATTTTTGGATGTACTTCTGGACATGCTTTCTCAGTATTTCATAGTGCATAAACTGATGCTACAAAAAGTTTCCACAAGAGTAAAATTTCTAGTAAAAGTTTGAACGTGTGTTACTTTACTTTTTGACTTGTTTTGTTTGTTAGATTATTTTTTAATGTTTTTATTTGATGGTCTTCTGGCTTGGTTTTGATTGGCACAATGCTGGCGACGGTCTCGGCTGAAGCAGGTGTGTAACAATGGCTGCTTGTGTCAGTGCTGCTAGCAGAGGTTACCTGGGTGTATCGTGTATGAGAGCCGTGCTCATTATGCTTTTATGGAGACATTTACTGGGAGACACAAATCCCCAGGTCTAGCATGATGTAAAATTAGTTTTCATGTACAGAAATGTAATAATTTAGTGTGAAATAATACTGCATAGTGTTCACTGTATAAATTAAATATAGATTAATCTTCGTAAAAGTTGTGTTTTGTTTGATTAACATTGACACAGACGGTAGCAGGTTTTTATAGGCTTCTGACCTTTAAATATAGATTAATCTTCGTAAAAGTTGTGTTTTGTTTGATTAACATTGACACAGACGGTGGGTCACTTCAAAACGCAAACCGACTGTGAATAGAGAGAATACTTTCTGAGATTTTTTGTGTGTGTCCGTTCAAGCTCAAGAAGACGCGAAAGAGGAATCGATTCTGTTCGGGCGGGGGTCGAGCACCAAATCGTGCTCTCTTTCGCCTCTTCATGCGCATCAATGGTTTTAAAAAACATGTTTAAATTGGCCAAAAAGCATCAGCCAAAAAAGCCTGAAGTATCAAATATGATGATCAACAAAAAAGTATTTATAGTTTTTTTTTTTTTTCAAAATAGGATTTTAAAAATATTTAAGTCACTAATCCATTCTAAATTTTTATGTTTATATATTATATTTATATTTATATATATATATATATATATATCTATAATATATATATAACCGTTATTTCATGTCAGGCTTTCTAATATCTCAATCTGGTCAATATGGAAGCCCGTTTCCAGTTAATGTATATGGAATTTTGTTTTGGTAATTTTTATGTTTTATTTCTTTGAATAATGAATTAAAAATTGGTAATTGTTAATTTTTATGTCTTTTTTGTTATAAATTCGTGATACAAATTCTCAGTTCTGACATTTTTTTTAATTGCGTGATATAAACTGCGAATTCTGAGTATATATATTTTGAGTTATAATTTTGCTTTTATGTTGAAATTGCTAGTTAATATATAATAGATAATATCTTTATATAATAGAATATATATAGATAATATCTCACAATTCTGTGAAAAAAAAAGTCAGAATTATGAGATAAAAAGTCGCAATAACCTTTTTTTTTTTTTATTCAGTGGCGGAAACATGCTTCCATAGGTCAAGCTGGTGTTTAGCTGGTCAAATAAAGTGCCCAAAACCCAGCGACCAACTACCCTGGATTAGTTGAAGATGGTTTCAGCTCAAAAAGGTCTAAACCTGTGTATTTTTACACATTATGAGGCGTCCCATCCATCCGTTGGTGAGTGTGTGTGTGTGTGTGTGTGTCTGTGTGTGTGTGTCTGTGTGGTGTCTGTGTGTGTGTGTGTGTGTGTAACAAGTGTTTTGTTTTTGTGTGAGTTTGTGTTTGTTTTGGATTAATGTTCATGGATAATTCTGTGTGTGTGTGTGTGTGTGTGTGTGTGTGTGTGTGTGAAGAACCAGACTTCTTGTTTAGTGACGTGAGGTAAACATGACGAAGAGGCCTGTATTTCTGCCTAATGGCTCCCAGATGCAGCCGCCACAAGCTTCATATGTGCTACGAGAGCGTTTGGCTGACATCACTCCAGGCAGAGAGAGCTGATGAAATACAGAGCTGGGGAAGCCATTCGAGAGCCCTTCGGTGACATAATTCATTGTCCCTTAGTTGTCATCGTGCAGGAAAGGCGCAGGAGTTTGGATAAAAGCCTGGACTGATCTGAAGCAGGCATGTGGAGGAGAGATGTCGGAGCGTGTAATTGTTATTCAAAGGCTTGACGCTCACGAATAGCCTGATAACGTGCCGTTGTGCGATTAAACTGGAGGCTTGCACTCTTTGAGTGGCGTGTTTATACATGCGATTAGGCCTTGTAAATTTGCTGTGCTCTCCTAATGGCACTTTCTCAGATGACTGTTTCTTTCTTTCTCTCCGGCATCATGCGTTTCTCTCTCCCAAACTCTGACTCATTCATCCTGAGCTCATAATCAGAGAATGCCCAGATCAGATTCATATGCCGCCATAAAAGCAGAAATGAGCCGATTGGGTGCCGTGCATGAAAAACGGTTTTGTCCGTGTGAAAGAAAGCGCTGTCGAAGTTTTGCTTGATTTTGCAGTTATTATTTTCACTTTCCATGTCCTGGTCAAAACATTTTTTTTGAAAGCATTCATAGAATCGTTTTATATTTGCACTATAAATGGGATTGGCATATTTAATGGCAGATATTTAATTTGATTTAATAATCACATTATTAATTTGACCTACTCTGTATATGAAGCCATATGATAAGTTGTTTTAAGGAAAAGGTTGAAATTTAAATCATTATCCACTGAAAGTATTTCTTTCAGATCTCATTTGCCTTCATTTGAAGATGCATCACACCGGTCAGTTAAATCAAACTTTTTCTGTCCTCAGAATTAACATTTGTAGGTGAACATTTGTTTTAAATATAGTACCATTCCAAAAATACAGTAAAAACAGTAATAATGTAAAAATTATTATAATTTAATATAGCTGTTTTCTATGTAAATGTATAGTAAAATTTTATTGATTTCTGTGATCAAAGCTGAATTTTCAGCATCATTACTCCAGTCTTCAGTGTCACATGATCTTCAGAAATCATTCTAATATGCTGATTTGCTGCTTAAGAAACATTTCTGAATATTATCAATGTTGGAAACAGTTATTCTGCTTCATATTTTTGTGGAAACCGTAATACTTTTTTTTTTTCCAGAATTATACTTTAATATAATAATAATAATAATAATAACAATAATAATAATAATTCAATAATAATAATAATAATAATAATAATAATAATAATAATAATAATAATAATAATAATAATAATAATAACACTGTCACTTAATTAGAAATCAGACCTAAAATAAAAATAATATTTTAATAAAATTTATATTGTAATATTTTTTTTTTATTTAATTTGCATTCATTATATTATTATAAATTATTTATATTAACTAATATGTATAATGCATTTAAAATAGCATTATTATAAAATGTATATTATAATGATCAATATTATAAAATAAATATCATCAATGATAATTTATATTAGCCATCAGCATAATAAAAATGGTTATTAATGAAATTATACTTATTTTAATATGATTAATGAGTTAATTAAAAAATATAAATTGTGTGTGTGTGTGTGTGTGTGTGTGTGTGTGTGTGTGTGTGTAGTTTTTAACATTATAAATGTTACTTTTATCAATTTAGGGCATCCTTCCTGAGTAAAAGAAATAATTTCTTTAAAACAAATATTTTTGCATCACATATAATAATAATAATAATAATAATAATAATAATAATATTGAAGTCTAGAATACATTTTAGAATTTATTTATTAACTTAGCATCAATAAAAAAATATTTAATAATAATACAAATAAAAAAATAGTATTAATAATAATATGGAAGTCTAGAATAAATGTTAGAATTAATTTAATAACTTAGCATCAATAAAAATAATGCTGGTTATTTCCATTCAATACTTGCGAGTGCTGTGTATTGTTATGATTAGAGTATCATGTTGTTCACAGCTGATGTACTGTTCATGAAAACGCAGAGACCTTCTACTCGAGACATGACGGCGATTATACAGATTAATTGTTTTCCCATGTTGGCCTCCTCATGTGACGTTGGAGCCTGTTGAACAGCGCTGCTCACTGTAACTTTCCCAAAAAAAAAAAAAATGACTGCCTTTCTGTCTGGGATTACATCCACACTGTCCGCACCTCCAACCGCATGCTGATATTCAACCCCGGTTACCAGCCAACCACGCAGTTCAGGGCGGTGTGTGACGCGCCAGTATCATGTGGACCACCGTGTTTTAAACCAGCACACAAGGGTCCATTGTAGGCGCTTAAACACATCAGTGTCTGCTGGATGAACACGCACCTTGTGTTTTCCTCCGCAGGCCGGGAGAGACGCCGAGCACTACGGGAAGCCCTCAGACAGCCGGGATGCAGGAGAGATTGCAGCGCGTGCCTGTGCCAGTGATGTCACAGCCACTGAAAGGTGACATTTTCACATCGGAAAATTTTTGCATGCATGCAAATTAAAGATGCATGCTAAATAGAGGTCCTGTGTGGTGCTTTACAGAGGGAACGTGCCGAGGCCCGAGTCCAGCGGCCACACATCGCTCCATACGCAACTCCAGAAGTTCACCGTCTCTGCAGACAAGGTGCCTATTTATAACTCCACCATTACACAAGACTTACACAATCGCTTATGCTGTGAAAAGCTCTTCCCTGCTTTTCTGCGGTTCATCTGAGAGTTTGGACTGCTCCAGAATAAACTCCTGAGAGGTTGATTGATGGGTCTTTGCTAATTGCATGAGGATCAGCTTGTGTGTGTGACTTCCAGGAATTGTTCTGGCTTGAAAATGCAGCCGGCGGCTTCTGCAGTTTTGTTGATGTTTATTTTCTTATTGAATTAGTTTAAGGTTGTGTTCACAAATTTTAAAATGAACTAGTTCAGTTCATAGTTCAAACTTCAAAATTTTGAACTAAGTTCACAGTTGCAAAAATGAACCGTTCAACTAGTTCATAGTTCTCTTTTTTTCCATATGTTGCTGAGTTGCGAGCTATTATTTTTCAAAATTATTGCCACAGCCCGTATAGAATCACAGACAGCAATTATTTTATCAGTTTTAACAATGAAGCTATGCGTCAGATTTCATCTTCATATCCAATTTTGAATCCTTATCCAACCAGGGTTTACATTAGCATTGAGGGGACAGCATTTCCCCATTGTTGCTTTAATGCTTTGTTGCTGTCCATTCACTCCACACTAGTAGCAGCTGCAGCTTTCAACCCTACAGTACATTCCCAAAAACATGAGGAAAAACGTGCTGCTTGAATGCTCTTTTTTTAATGAGGAATTATTAAAAGAAAAACAGGACAGTAATCATTAAGGTGCAAACGTTTTTCAATTTTAATAATTTTCCATTGTCCACATGCTAAAACAGAATATTGGAATCCTGAAGTGCGGATTTTCTTTTTGAAAGCCGGCGGGCAAAGTTTGCACAGAAAAGTGAGATTTCTCCCATTCTCACCGACCTTGTCATAAACATCATAAAATTATTTTAAATGATCATATGCCTTCTTGCTACATGCTGCTGTATCTCCATGGGTTTTTTTTTTTTTTTTGATGACGCGTCACGCATGGACGGCGGTGCGACACTGGTGGCTGGTGTTGCCAGATTTGGTGTTTTTCCGCTACATATTAAGACCCATTTACGGTGTGTTTTAGCAGGGTTTTCGCCTGGAAGGCTCTATAGAAATCTGGCACCCTATTGAACGAAGTTAACCTGAGAGAGCGTGCCGTTCACAGAACAACCAGAATGAACGAGTTGACAGTAACGTTCATCAGGCAGTAATACAGCACGTTCAGTTCACGTTCGCCCAAAATATGAACGAGTTCATGAGTTCATGAACTTCAATGAATGCGTTCAGGCACAACACTGGGCTTCTGAACCCAGTCTGGGCTGAGCAGCCAGCGGTTCAGAGGTCAGCCAGGTTTAAATAAGGATCTCTCGTCTTTTTCTGTTAGAAATATGTCTTTCTGTTTTGTTAAAATTATGGAATGTGATGCCTTGGTTCTGTTCTAAAAACCTAGTGAGCTGACTACCTGGAAAGCATTTTTAAAACCTAGTAAGCTACCTACTTAGGTAGACTTTAGGTAGGTGTGCTCTTGACATAAAGGCTGTTTCAAAAGACAGGTTTCTTTAATATATATTAAAAAATAATATTAATTATGAATCAGAATTTTAAAATAATAAGAATACACACATACACACACACACACACACACACACACACACACACACACACACACTTATTTATTTTATATTGATAAATGTTATCAAATTACTATAATTTTGTTATACATTATTAATGATCAATAATAAATAAATAAATAATAAAAATATTTAATATTAATTAGAAATCAGATTTAAAATAACATTAATATTTTTCATTTGCATCAATTATTTTTATATCAATTGTTTATATTAACTAATATAGCTAATTGATTTAAAACAGCAAATTTATATTATACTGATAAATATTATAAAAGTGAATATCATTGTCAAATTAAATAATTATTCATATTTGTCATTAACCATAATGACTATTACTTAAATTATGCGTAATTGAATATTATTAATATTAATTAGAAATCAGACTTTTAAAATATGAATATTATTTAATTAATAAATATGCAATAAATTAGCACCAGTTTTATTTATATAAATTATATGTATAGAAACTAATATATGCATAGATAGATAGATAATAGCAATATTATAAAAATGCATGTTATACTGATATATATATATTAAAATTTAATTTAATACATTATTAATAGTCATTAATCAATAAAAATTACTTTTTTTAATTTTATTATTTTTTTTTTATTATTATGATTATTGTATTTTTTATTATTATTTTATGATGATTATTATAATAAATATTATTAGAGTTCATTCAATAACTTAAATATAATTAAAATAGTTCTAGTGTAAATATAGGTTATTTCTATATTTCATATTTGTGTTTTTAGAGTGTTACATTATCAGAGTGTTGTGTTGTTAGCTAAGAAACATGCTAATGTTAAATCTATAGGAAAGAGTCACAGGTGCATCTCTTGAGCAGTTAATGTGGATTAGACCGCTGTCTGTGTGTTCATGTTCTCTTGGTATTCTCCACAGACTCTCTCCTGGCTCAAAGACAGCGTTGCGATGGCCACTCAGATCTGCAGTTTGGCCGGGCCGAACGGTTTCGAAGCAGCCAAGAGGCGTCAGGCCTCACTGGAACAGGATATCCTGTCCAACAGAGCCAGGATAGAGCTGGTCAAGAAGGTCAGCGTGTTCACTGGCTTTACGCAACAACTGTGCATAGATACCTCATCTAATGCTAACTTTTGTCTATTGGTAATGCAGTTTCTGGAAATTAAACATGACTTAATTTTTTGTGTAAAAAATTTAGTTTAGAAGCAGCTACTTTTTCCAATAAGTAGAAATGTAGTGCAACGATTCCTTACTGCATGCTACATTTTGAGAATAAATCCTCAAAGTTTTTTTTTTTTTTTTACTTTTTACTTTTCTAGTTTAAATCATAATTAAATTAAAGCAATGAAATTGTGTATTTTTATGATTTTTCTTTCTGCTTATCAGTGAAATACTGTGTAAGTTTGATCCATTATAGCAAATTAATTTGTTTGGATGGTTCATTTCAGTGAGCTGATTCAAAATAGTGATTCATTTAATATGTTTTGATTTAATTACATAAATTGGTGGGTTTTTAGTTTTATTTTGTGGTGGTTTTAGCATTGTTTTGTAGTTGTATTTTGTCTAAATGTATGTCTTCAGGATTGATGCTGTTGCCTTAACTGAAACGTTTTCTTTTTAGTATATTAATCCTGCTAGTGATAAATGTTATGAAATTAATATAATTATCAAATTTTATAATCATTATTAATGCTCATTAATAATAAAATAACTTATTCAAATCATGCTTTGTTAAATATTCATTAGACATAATAATACTAATATATTTTTAATTGAATTAAGATTAATTTGATTTATATCAATTATATTTAAATTAACTAATATATACACAAATAAATGCATATTTAATTTATTTAAAATACTGTAGCAATGATATAAAATGTATGTTATACTGATAAATATTATAAAAAGGAATGTAATAAAAAAAAAAATAATATTAGTTCTTAACCATAATGAAAATGACTATTATTAAAATTATACTTATTAATATTAATTAGAAATAAAAATGAAAATAAATATTATAAACATTATATATTCATATTATATAAAATAATATGAATATTATATATTTAACAAATATGTATGCATGAGTTATTTAAAATGGTAACTCAGACCTCTTGTTTCCATCCAGGAGGGTTACAGTCTGGTGAGGGCTCAGCATCCGGGCAGCATCAAGATCCAGGAGTTTCTGAGTCAGCTGGAGGTTCTGTGGGACGAGCTGAAGAGAAGACATGAGAGGAACGGACTGGTCCTGAAGGTCTCAGAGGAGCTCAACTACAGGGTACATATATCTGGTGTTTCCTTGAATGTTTTTTTAATGGTATATTGCCTTCTCTTGTTGAAAGAAAATATTGTGCAGTATATATACTGAGCAAAATATGCCATTTTTTATGCCTAGAAATGCTCACATACAGCACACTCTGTGGAGTACTGTATCCCACAATTTGCAGACACTTTTATCCAAAGCGACTTACAATTGGGGGACACATAAAGCGATTCTTCTTAAAGAGGCAAACAGACACATGAAGTGCTCCTAATACCAAGTTTTAGACATTGTTCAAATAAGTACAAGCTAGAAAGAGAAGGAATAAATAAAGAGAAAGACTTGTTTTTTTGCTTTTTTTTAAGGTTTTTTTTATGATGAAGTCAAGTAGTTTCGAAAGAGATGAGTTTTCAGCTGTGCTTGAAAATTGTCAGGGATTCAGCATTCCGGATAGTGGTGTGAAGATCATTTCACCAGCCAGGAATGGTGAATGAAAATGTCCTGGAAAGTGATTTTCAGACTCTCTGTGATGGTACCACGAGGCGTCGCTCAATTGCGGATCTTCTAGAGGGTATGTAGATTCATAAGAGTAAGTGGAAGTAGGCGGGTGCTGAGCCTGTGGCTGTTCTATATGCAAGCATCAATGTCTTGAACTTGAAGTAAGCCTCAACCGGTAGCCAGTGCAAGGAGATAAAGAGAGGTGTAACATGGGCTCTTTTGGGCTCGATGAAGACCAATCGTGCCGCTGCATTCTGAATCATTTGTAGAGGTTTGATTGTGCTTGATGGAAGTCCAACCAGAAGAGCATTGCAGTAGTCCAGCCTAGAAATGGCAAGGGCCTGGACAAGAAGTAGTGCAGCATGCCATGTTAGAAAGGGCCTGATCTTTCTGATGTTGTGCAATGCAAACCTGCGAGATTGAGCAGTCTGTGCAATTTGGTCTTTGAAGGTCAGCTGGACATCAAAGGTTACACCAAGATTTCTGACTGAAGTTGATGGAGTAGTTGTAGAAGAACCTAGCTGGATGGAGAAATCATACTGTAGAGTTGGAAGACAAGAAGGCAAGAAGCTCAGTCTTTGCCAGGTTGAGCTGTAGGTGATAATCTTTCATCCATGCCGAGATGTCCGCCAGGTAGCCTGAGGTCCATGCAGCTACCATTGGATCATCTGGTTGAAATGAAAGATAGAGCTGTGTGTCATCAGCATAGCAATGGTAGGAGAAGCCATGTGCCTGTATGATGGGACCCAGTGATGTTGTGTATGTGGAGAAGAGGAGGGGTCCAAGAACTGATCCCTGGGGAACCCCAGTGACAAGGTGATGTGCTTTGGATACCTCCCTCCCCAAGCCACCCTGAAAGACCTACCAGAGAGATTTGATTCAAACCAGCGAAGTGGAATCCCTGTGATGCCCAGTGATGAGAGGGCAGACAGGAGGATCTGATGATTGACAGTGTCAAAAGCAGCAGATAGATCCAGCAGAATATGAACTGATGATTTGATCAGTCCGCAGGGCTTCCGTTACTGACAGTAGCGCAGTCTCAGTTGAATGGCCACTCCTGAAACCTGACTGGTTAGCATCCAGTTTGTTGTTCTGTGAAAGAAACAATGATATCTGGTTGAAAACAACTCTTTCGGGGGTTTTCGCTATGAATGGAACAAGAGAGACATGTCTGTAGCTATCTGTAAGTGAAGTGTTTAATGTACAGTAGGTTTCTTGAGCAGTGGGGTTACCCGAGCATGCTTGAATGCAGTGGGGTAGGTGCCTGTGAGGAGAGACGTGTTGATAATGTGTGTGAGTGCTGGTTAAAGTGTAGGAGAGATTGCTTGGAGGAGGTGTGAGGGGATTGGGTCTAGAGGGCATGTTGTAGGATGGCTGGAGAGGAGAAGTTTCGATACTTCTGCCTCAGTGAGGGGACAGAAGGAGAAGATGGGAGTTTTAGCAGTGGGTGCGGTCGGTTTGAGGTCCTGTGTGTGCTGGGCTGAGAATTGAATACTGATTGTTCTGGTTTTGTCTGTGAAGAATGTGGTGAAATCATCGGCTATTATAGAAGTAGTGGGAGGTGGTGGAAAATGTAAAAATTTGAAAACAGTATTTGTTTACAATATGGATTAAACATGCAGCGTATCAAGGTTATGTAACATGGTTTGAAATGTGTATTTGTTTACAATATGGATTAAACATGCAGCGTATCAAGGTTATGTAACAAAAATGTTGCAGACTGTTTCACATAAATAGTAGACACTGTACATTGCATGAAGAAAATGTACTGTATGCAAAAAAATATGTATATATATATGTGTGTGTGTGTGATTTTTTAGCATTTAATATTTACTTTATTACAGTTTTGAAAATGTATGGGGAATGCAGAAAAATTAAATAAAATGTGTCGCTGCATTACATTGATTTTTGATGGAAAATGCGCTTAATTATCTTGAAAATAATGTTGCAATGCAAAAGTTGTACGTTAAATACATATAATACAAATAGCGCACTGGCAGGCAAACAAAATGAAAGCAACATAAAAAGGGCAAAAATAAAATTAATTAAATATTCACAAAATTTGATTTCAAATCCAGAGTAAACTAATTTTTGCTTTAACTGATCATTGTGAGTTGTCTGGCTGTGATTGGCAGGTGGTGCGGATGCTGCAGTCTCTGGCCAGTCTGGAGGCGTGGTTGGAGGCGGTGGAGCTGTCCATCAGGCAGGCGTCTCTGGCTGGAGACCCTGAGTCTGTGAGCGTGGCGGAGCAAGAGAGCTGCCAGCTGGAGCAGGAGCTAGAGGCCAGACGTCTGGAGCTGCAGACCCTCAGACAGGAAGTAGATCATCTGAGCAGTCAAAGACATCTTCACACTCAGCTGCTTCCTGCACGCCTGAAGGACGTGGAGAAGAAGTATGTGCCGCCGGTTCATCATGGATAGATGTTGTTTGCACTGCAGTGTTCGGATGTATAAGCGTGGGTGTTTCTTTCAGGTTCAGCAGTGTGCAGATGGCACTGACCCAGCAGAGCTCAGAGCTGAAGGACACGCGAATGCTCACGGAGTTCCTGGAGAAGGTGGAGCTCGAGGAAAGTCACTACAGCACCCTGGGACAGGTTAGCTTATGTTTTTCCAGTTCGTTTACGTTCATGCATTTGACAGATGCATTTATGCAAAGTGACTTGCGTTGCAGCCAAGGTTTCATGCATTTGCTGGGAATCGAGCCCATGTATTTGAACTCATTTCTAGCATTGATATTAGCAGCATGATGGTATAAACCACAGTGATAACCAGAAAGGTTGCTGGTTCCAATCCAGCATAGAACAACAATCCATGAGCTGCACTGTAAAAAATGATTGAATTATTGTCAGCATCATCTCTGGTTCCATTCATTTAGGTTTCCATAAACATTTCTGTTGGATTATTATTATTATAAATAAAAAAAATTAAAATAATATAAATATTATTTAATAAATAAACAACAATTTTAATTTTTTTACAATAATCATATTATATATGTATTAATAGATCATAAAGATAGATACATAAAAAAAAATAGAATATTATATATATAATATATGATATATATTACTAGGAGTATATATAATATGTATTTAATTTCAATTATAATTTAAATAAATTTACAGAATATTATTAATGTATATTTAGTAAACTTTAGAACTAGAAATTATAATGTTATAGCTATATTATAGGTATATATAGATAAGTATTGATTTGAGTTTAAATGATTTTATTATATGAGATAAAATGTTATTTTTGAGTTATAGTGTGATTTTAAACAAGTATTTGTTTGTTTTGGCAGGATCGACCAATCAGAATCAAGTATTCCAGAGAGCTGCATAATCAGAGTAGTCTGGTCTCTGTTTGATTTCTTGGTTTATTCATTGTTGAACTGTGTTCTTCCAGCCGCTGTGCAGTGAGCTTGACTCTGGATCGTCTCTTCTGGGCTTGCCGGTGAGAGGACATGATGAGCCCCTGATGGAACCCATTGGGAACCCTGTGAAGGAGCTCAGAGAAGCTGTTGAGATGCTCAATGACACGGCGCGGGGAGATGGGGCAAAAAAACCGGCGCGGGAGAGGGGCTGCTCGCAGTCACATGACCAGAGCATCCAGGAGCTGCTCACCAGGGTGAGTAGAGTCGGAAACGGATCACATTTGTGTTGAGTTTTGTTTGTGTTGGGAAACATGTTTGGTAATATAAGCATTCACTATTCTCTGTCCTATTCGTCTCCTCCTCCTTTCCCAGCATGCCATGGTGTCAGAGCGCGTGGAGCAGTGTCTGCAGCGGTGTGCCGAACTCGCCGTAGATGTGCTGGAGATGGAGAGTGAGATGGCTGTGAGATGTGAGCCGGATCGCTGCGGTCTGGATGACCTGCAGGAGTACCAGGACCAGCTGGAGGTACGGGTACTGGACTGCTAGAGAAACGTAGCTCATACAGACCAGTATATTATTGGCCAGTAAATTATTAGGCAAAACCACTGTATTTTTATGACAGTTAAGCACATTTTCTCCTAACAATCTTGCTGCTGTAATGCAAAAAATAAAAAAAAATATTTAGAAATAATGGGTCCGTGTTTGTTGTTCTGCCCTTAATTTTATCATTTTTTTTATTGTAATAATTTTTTTACAGCAATTTTTTTATTTTAATGTCCATGAAAATAATCAACATCACAATAATTACAAATATAAATATAATATCTTATTATAATTAAGATTGGGTGGTCTTAGTATTGTTGTGAGGTAATTCTTTTTAAATTTATAATTAATAAAATTAAGAAATGATAATTATTGTTTTTTAATGTTTTATTATTATTATGTATTATTATTATTCTGATTATTGTGCTGTGATAATATTCATGACAGTTAAGTAACAAAAAATTTAATTAAACATTATTATTTCTTCACCGTCTTCTTCTTCTTCTTCTTATTATTATTACTGCGATTTATTTCCATGACAATTAAGTTATAAAAATAAGAATGAATTACAAGAAAAAGTATTATTATTTATTATAAATAAACTAATATACTATTATATTATTATTATTAGTAGTAGTATAAGTAGTATTAGTATTGCAACCAATAAAATAAAATTCATGGTCCTAAAAACAGAGCTGATTTTATTCATGCAGATTTTTGTTGGTGAAAATGTACCTGGACATCCTTTCATGTGATTCACCCTTTTTGTGGGGTTTGTTTTTTTTTTATTTTTTAAAAGAAAGACTGCAACTGAGTGTTTTTGCAACAGCAATAACACTCTGAGACAGAGAAGCATCATGTTTGCCGGGACTTCCGTTGACCTCCCGGTGTTGATCTAATGGAAACGTCTTTCTCCACCTTTTGTGATAATTTGTGTTTTGCACATTGTTTCTAGAATCTGTTTTCCTGTTGTGGTTGAAGCTGGACATCCACTGAGGCTCAGCCAGACCCTTGTTTTTGTTCGATAATGAATGGGCCCACATGCCTTTATTATCCCACAGGACTCCCATTGTGTGCAGGTTTTTAGGCGTTTATGATGTGTATTTGTATGTGTCGGTTGATTCATTTGAGACCGCGGCATTGTAGTGGAGTGCATTACAATGCAATAATACCTCGATGGGCGGTGCAAAACCGCACAAACACATCTTTCTGGAAACTCTACAAATGCAAGAAATGACCTAAATGGCTCATACTAAAAAATAGTTTGATGCTCATGCATAAAGCATCCTGATCAATCTCTGTTTGCAGCCGCAGATCCTACAAACACTGAGCGGCTTGATGCTTATTAATGCTTTTTGATTACCTTCAGAAACTCTGTCAGCCATGCCAGCAATACATATGTAAAGCATGTGGTTAACAGATTTTGCACAGTTTGTAAAGGGTTTATGCTGCAAAAAATAGCACTAGTTGGATGGTAGGTGTGCGAATTGTGAACTTAAACCCAGACGTCTTTTCTTCTTCTGACCCTCCAGGCTGAATACTGGGGTCTTGAAGGAGGAGGTGGAGGCCATGGCTGTAGTCCTGGCGAGCCGTTTGTCAGGCGTGTGGTCTCGAGAGGGATGAACGCTGTAGGGACTGAGATTTCAGACCAGCCTGAGCGCCTGGGACGAGCTCGATGCAAAAGTGTGGCTGAAAACAAGAAGAGACTCCTGCAGTTTGGACACCTGCGTCATTTCTTTAGGAACTATCTGGCAATGATGTAAGTCAGTGATAAAAGGATTAAATGAGACCTAATTTTATTTCTTATTTTGTTAAAGATTGACATCACAAGAACACGTACAGATCATAATATATATATATATATATATATATATATATATATATATATATATATATTCATGGCATATACTGGGACAGTTCTCCCTAAATGTTGAATATTTGTGTTAATACACATTAATAATAAATAGAAAGTAGTAGATAATTAAAAATAAAAAACAACTAAATTTAGTGTATGTAAATACATACATACATACCATATATAAAATAGTAATTTTTAGTTATTTTTTAATTTTTTTTTATTTTTTGTGATTTATTGTTATTTATTTTTTTATTTTTTTTATTTATTTTAATGAAGTTTATGAAGGTTTTTGTTTTAATTTATTTTGCCCATGTAATGTTGCAATAGATTAAATGTTTAAATAAAAAAAAAATCTATTAAATATTTTTATTAAAATCAGCATAAATTAAAACTAGATCAAATACTACCATAAATAGTTAATGCCTATATATACTTTTTTTTCTTGTTACATTCTCAACAATTATTATTTTTTTAATTTTATTTTATAATTATTTTGTATATACATATAGAAATTATAATAAAAATATTTATTTGATTTTTTTTAGATTAGAAAATACTGTAGATCAGTTTTTAATAGCACTAATTTACACTGTACTAATTTAATAGCAATCAAACATGATTTTAATTATTAGAAAAAAAATTAGAATAAAAATTAATGTAATATATATTGATATTTGTATTTTTTTTTGTTTTTTTTTAAATAATTAAAAATAATAAATGTAAATATCTGGACACATTACAGTAATGCACATTTGGGGGGAAACTTAACTTAATTGTCTTATGAAAATAATGGCATAAATCATTCCAAAAAATCATGAAGGTCCTTCTTTCTTTTGATTTTGGGGTGAAATGTGACCTGGACATGTTTTGGTGTGATTCACCAGGAATGTTCTATGAATATAATTTGCAGAGCTAATGTTTGATTTATTGATGGGAGATGTCTGTTCACATTGTGTTCTCTTGATGTGTTTGGAAAAACGTCTGGAAAGCATCATCTTGAGCTTGTGTATGGGCCTGAAGCTTGTCTTCACCTCTCTGCTGCTGTTCATCTTCTCTCTCCTACAGCTCTTGGACAGAAGACACCCGGCTCCTGCATTTTCTCGTCGAAGTGCTCTGCGTCAAAAGCCGAGGAGAACCAGGAGCCTCTGGGTTGAGGTTCTGGATCGGCAGATAGAAGCAGAAGTTTGAGGAGTTTGATCAGCTCACTGTGGTCTTGAAAAAAGCTCTTTGACTCGAAGCGAGCATCCACCTCAACAAGATGGTAGAGAATCACAAATTAGCTTTCTTTACCCAAAAATGAAAAATTTCCCCATGAGTTTACTCACCCTCAAGGCATGACTTTCAGATGAATACATTAATCAGAGTTATATTAAAACATCTCCTGGCTCTTCCATGCTTTATGAAAATGGCAGTGAATGGGTGTTGATGGTTCAATAGTCCAAAAAGAAGTAAGTCCAATAAAAGGCGCTGCAAGCGCAGAGCAAAAAGTGTCCCACTTGGCTCCGGAGGGTTAATAAAGACTCCTGAAGTGAATCCATGTGTTTTGTAGAACGAAAAAAAATTAAAACTTAATCTCTAGCTATTATTTATTAATCTTACTATTGTTAATTTATAACCCATAAATCCCAATTGTAAGTCAGTCACTTTGGATAAAAGCTTCTGCAAAATAACTAAATGTAAATGCAAATAACTAATAATTAAAATTACCCATGCCTCCTACTCCAGGGGAGCCATGTGGAGCATGTTTTTTATTATGTAACAGTATGGATGTGCTTTACTGGGCTTCTGTAATGGACTATTGAAGAAATAACACCCATTCACTGTCCATAATAAAGCATGGTGAAGAGCTCTTGGACATCTTTTTTTTATATACTACATCTAAAGTAGAATTCCCCTAGTCCTATACACACCTATGGATGTCCCTTTAAGGGTGATGTAAGTTCAATGGGCTAATTTTGTCATTTTTTGGGTGACCACTATCCCTCTTTAATATCTGCGTCAGTTGCTTCTGGGATGACAGAACGTTAAACATGGTTTTTTTTTTATTATGTCTTGATGCATGATCAGAGAGAGTACATTGGACGGAGCTGAGGAGCATGCTGGGATGGATCCGGGTGTCCATCTCGTCTAGTGCGCCTCAGAAGGATCACGCTGTTGAGTCATGCTACTAGAGGGCTGAAGAAGCTCAGACAGACGCTATTTATACATTCCAGAACGCACCTACTCGGCCTGCAGTTTTTCTCGCCCCGCATAACACACCAGGTAGTTCACTCCAGCTCGACGCACGAGCATTGATGAATTTCCCCCTTTTGGATCAATCAAGTTTATCAATCAATCAGTCAGCCATGATGCACAAATCAAAAACTGATTGAACTGAATAATTCACTTCATCACTCCTGTTGTACATACAATTTAAAGAAACATATCGAGGTTACATTTCACTCCAAATTGAAGTAAATATAAATAAATAAATATATGATGTAAAAAAACCTAATATATATATATATATATATATATATATATATGTTTTTATATAATATATCATAAATAAGATATATATATTATATTTCATATATATATATATATAGAAATTAGAAATTTATAATATTATTTATATTATTTATAATATATTAAAGATAGCATCAAATATATCATTTTCAGCGTTAATCCTAACATTATAATATATAAATAATAAATATAATAATTTCAGTTATTCTAAATGATGATTTGTTTACAAGTAATATTTTTTTATTTATTATTTTGAATTTTCTTGATGTGATTTGTGCTTTTTTTTCTTAAGTAATATCTGTATCAATCAATAAATGTCTTACAGTAAATAGATACTGTAAAGCAGTGATTTTTCAATTTACATCAACATATAGCAAAATGTAAAAGTAGAAATACTTTTGCAACAGTATATATTAAATGCAGCAAATGCTACTAAATGTATAAATGCTTTGGTATTTAGTGTTGTAATGTTTTGCTTTTAAAATGTCATAGTGCAAACAATCCTAACGATCCTGCAATCCTTTACCGTATTCATGAGATCAACCCAAAATAACAAAATAATATACAAAAATAAATACATTTCATGTTTTATTTTCATAAAGAAATAAAAAAACTTAATCTTTAAGATTTTTATAATTCTGCTTATTCTCAGTGATGATTTGTATTAGATAAAATTTTTTATATTGCATTATATTTTTATATTTTTTTTGTTTTAAAATAAAAAATACTGTAATGCAGTGATTTTTAAATTTAAAACAGCATGTATTAAAAGAATGCTACTAAATGTAAAAAACAATCACAATGCAAACAAGCTTTACTATTTTTTAATATGGAATAATTAAAATGAATGTTTTAAAAGAATGCTACTAAATGTAAAAAACAATCACAAGGGAAAATTTGGGGACGGGAATTGAGTGTTTTTAATTGTCAAATAATCCCCAAAAACCCAAAAATAAAAAAAGTCCAAAAACAATATTTTTTTGTCTTTATGCAAAATATTTTTTTTTTCTTTCTTTCTTTTGTTTGTGAAATGTGACCTAAAAATCCTTGCTTTTTTTCAGGGGGATCGACCCCAAGATCCGGGCACCTCATAAAGCATGTTTAATTTTCTGCCTTTTTTCAGGGGGAAAACCCCTCCCCCGGGCTTCTCAAAAAAAACAAAAGCCCAAAATTCCCCCCCCGGGGGTGACCGGGAGGACATTTTTGCAGCAAAATTTAAAGGGAAATACGAGGGGGTTAAGAGTGTCAGTCCAAAAGGGAAAGCGTGATACGGTCTTTTAGAAAAGGCCCGGGAACTCGGCCGGGACCTGGTGCTGAAAAAAAACCCCAGCCCTTTTCAACTTTAGGAGGCACGTCAATCTCACCCCTCAGCTTCAGAAACTCGGGACACACAATCCTTTAAAAGGCCGGCGGGGAAATTTTTGGCGTCCCGGGTTCTCGAACCTGTGCACGGGGTGAGAATGTTTAAAATCACGTCACCAAAGTCAAACCCTAGGGGCATTTAAACCGCTACTCTTTGTTTGAAAACCCTCCCCGGCCCCCCATTTTGCTTCTCGGGCCCAAAAAACCCCCTTTTTCCCTTTTTATTTGTTTTGTTCTCATTTCCCTTCCCCCCTGCTGAGTCCCCACTTTTCCCCCTGAAAATGTTTTTGGAACGCGCCGGGGGTTTTTTGGGGGGAAAGTTTAAAGAAAAAGGAAAAAGATTTAGGGACACGTGCAAAGAGGTAAAAAATTTGGTTAGGGGCCCTGCAGGGAAAACCAGAAAACATGGTTTTTGTGTGCATGTTTGGGTAAAACTGATTAATGAAATTTTGGTTTAAAAAAATCGATTCCAAATTAATATTGTTTTTAAAATTTTATATTACATTTTAAAATACTCGAATCAGACTACATTTAAAATTTTTTATTGATTCATATTAACAAAACCCTAGAAATAAATTTCTAAATTTTTTCCCCAATCTTTTTAAATTTTTTCCTTTCAAAATGGGCCTAAAAGTTTTCCAGTTTTGTGGACTTTTACAAAAACCCAAAGTCATTTTCCATTTTGCTAAAATTGCCAAAAAACGGGGGGCCCCACACATTTGAACCTGGTTTTTACAAAAAAATTGTTTTTTCCTCAGCTTTCCCAACTTTGAAATAAACTATGATTAAACAATTAATTTTTTTAAACATCACTGATTTTTTTAAACCTTTTACTATGTCTTTGGGAAGATTTTTTGTCTTTCAAAACGCCCTTGTTTTTTAAAAAATTTATTTTTAATTTTTACGTTTTTTTTTGATTAATTTTAAATTTTTAGCAGTTCTTTCACAACCCCAGTCTGGGAACCCTTTTACCCTAATGTAAATATGTAAACAAAAGAAAAATATTTTCTTTCTCTTTATATTTTTATATCAAAATGGTTACAGATTATTTTATTTTTTAAAAATTGGGGGTTTAAAAAAGTAATGTCAAAAATATGGAAGGGCCCCCCCTTTTTCCCCCACTGAGTTTTTCATCTTTTCCCCGCTCTGACTTTTTTTTTCGAAATTTGATATAAACTCCCAAATTTCAAAATTAATCAAAATTGGGATTTGTTTATCGCAGTTCTTACCCCCTTTTTTTTATATGATTTCATATAAAAACCCCGCAATTTCAAATTATAAAGTCAGAATTGCCCGGAAAAACCCACATTGTGGGGAAAAAAATTTTTTTTCCTAAATTTCCCGGGTATAATGCGCAATTGCGAGTCAGAATAAAGCGAATTTGGGGGGTTTTCCTCACAATTGCAAGTTTTTAAACACTCAATTTTTGGAAAGAAAAAAATCAGAATTCCGAGTTTTTCTCACTATTTTCGAGATAAAAAGAAAGAAATTTTAAAAAAAATTCACAATTAAACCTTTTTTTTTCTTTTTTTTTTTTAGTGGGGAGGAACAGGGGTTTCCCTACAAAATGTCTAAAAGTAATCAAAAAGTAGTCTGATTTTATTACCCAAAAAGTTAAAAGTAATGAAATTAAAATTTTCTAACCCCCGATTTTTTTCATGTAATTTTGGGAAACATAACTACCAAATTTTTAAGTTTAAACTTCCCAGCCCGGGTTGTGTGTTTTTGTGCATGGGGACGTAGTGTGATTAACTCTAACCATGACTCGAAAAAATTTTCTTGTTTTTTTTTTGGGCACTAAAGCAAATTTCAGTAAATCTCAGAATCATAGGGGTAATAATAGCTATTCTGAAAAATCGCCATTGGCCTGATAATTTATTTGGGCCGTGGTTGGAAAGAGACTTTGATTGGGAAAAAGGGGGCCTGTTTTTTAGAGGAGATTTTCAAAAAAGGATGGGCAAGGGAAAGAAAAATGTCAAGGAAATAGCCACCTCCAAAGATCTCATTTTTGGGGTTGCGTATATGGAAATATTTGAAACCAGGATGAGAACTCTTCAAAAACCCCCATTTCCCGACATTCGCTTGTTTACAAAAATGTCTTTGGGGGAAGTTTTGAAAGTATTTTCAGCAGAAAAAAAGTGTGTTTTCCCTTGGGAAAGGTTTTTCAGGGGGGTTTAAAAAAAATAGTACATTTAGTACCTAAAATGGTTTTTTTCAATATCCTTGGGGCCCCTTTTTTTATGCCACAGCAGCTCTCCTGTATCCAGTAGAAATTTTTTTGGGAAAAAAACAGGAAATTAGGGGTTTTGGAAAGGGGTCCCACGGGTGTCAATTTGGGATAATTTCAAAAATTTATTATGAACTGTCCGCAGGATTTTTTTTTTTTTGTTTCCCCCGGGGCTTTTCACACATATGGTCACCACTTTAAAAAAAAGACCCCAGGATTCAAATGAATAAATTTTCCAAATCCCCCCCCAATTTTCAATCGGAAAAAAAGGTAAGAACTTTTTTTGCATTCCGTAATTTCAAAGGAGGAAAAGGGAAAATTCTAGTCTTTTTACAGCGTTGCCCCCCCTAATTTTCAAAAAAGGGTTAGTCCCTAAAAGGTTTTTAGTTTGGTTAGTCACCAAAAAACTCCCCCCGAGGGAAAAATTGTTAAAGGGTGGTTTTTTTAGTCAGTAAAATCCAGGGAAAAAAAATCCAAAAATTTTCATCATTCCCCAACCCCCAAAGGTGGGTTTTCCTTTTAAAAAGGGAAAATGCAGGGGTAGCACCCCTTTAAATTAAAATAAAAGGGGCACTTTTAAAAACGCATATCGAAGGGGTTTGGGGGTTTGGGGGGTGTGGAACTATTAGCCACCTTTCTGGGATTCTCCCGGGTAACCCCGCGAAAAACATCTTAAATTGCCCCGCATTTTTACTCATGCAGATAAAGAGTAATACACATTTCCAAATGGAAAAGGGGCCCACTTTTATTTTTGTTTCCTCCCCGTATTTCAAAATGTTTTGCTTTTTTTAAAATAAAGAAAAAATCAAGAGCTTTTTTTTTTTTTTGGGTTTTTTTTGTTTTTTTTGCCATCCTCCCTAAATGGGCGCAATCAAACGCATCCAAAAGTGAACTGAAAATCCCGCGTAAAGGGCCTTTCTGCCTCACAAACATAAGAAAAAATCTAAAAAGAAAAATTTAAAAATTATTTTGAATGGCCCCTTCAAAAAAAATACTCTCTGATTTTTTTTCTTTCCCTTTTTAAAAATGCTTTTTTCTCCGGGGTCTAGACTACTTTTTGCCCTGGTTTTCACTGGGGGGCCTAACTTTTTTTTAAAAATGCACCAGCACAAAAGTTTGGGGCACCCAAATTTTTTACTCTAAACATTTTCACCCCAGTTTTACAAGTTAAATTTTCTTGTAAAGATTTTAAATAAACCAAAATTGGGTTCCCAAAAAAAGGGTTTTTTATTTGAAACACAATTCCCCCAAGAAAGGTAACTTCTGAAAAAAATGTTGGGGCCTAAAATGCTTCACCTGACTGAAATTTTTAAAACCCTTTAAAACATTCAAGATAAATGAAATAAAAAATCTAAATTTAAAGGGTTTTTAAAGGGGTTCCAAAAACCGGGAACATCCTCCTGGCTTCCCCCTGGTTCCTTATTGAACAAAACCCTCCCCCCCTTGCAGGGCCATGCCCCCGGAAAGGCCAACTCCTGTAGTTTGGGGCCCTTTTTGATCTTTTGGGGCCGGCTAAAACCCGCTGGGGCCCCAAAATCTCTCTAAACCAATCCTTTCCAAAACTTGGCCCCCTCTACCTGTTTCTTAAAACCTCTTCCCCGGTGTCTGAAAGAAGGATTCTCGTGTCTGATTTAAAAAGCTAAAAACCCCCTAAAAAGCTTAACTACTGGGCTCAGCTATTAAAATAATTTTATTTTTTTTGTAATTTGCAAAATGATTATTTTTTTTCGTTTTTTTTATTAAGTTTAATTTTTGAAAAAGTTTGGGCATTTTTTGTTTGTTAAATATAATTTTTTGTTTTTAAAAATAAACGCCCCCGCGCCCCGGGTTTAAAATTGGGGCAATGTTTTTTAAACCAAATTTAGCCCCAAAATCCCACCCACGGGACCGCCTAAAAAAAAAAATTATAAATTTAAAAAATTTTTAAGTCTATAAAAATGTTTAAGGTTAGACCCAGATAAATGTGTGCTACATCCAATAGTTTGTGCGAGCCTTCAGGACATGGAGACGCCAGCGTGATCACTTGCTTTTTTTTTCAGTAGATATGCCGTCATTTTTGCACCATAAAGGTAAGAGTATACATCATTCGTACCTGCAAAGGGTCTTTAAATTTGTGTGCACTCACAATATCAACAAAATTTTGTGCTTTTATAAAATAAAGAAACAAACATGATGCCTTTCTGGGTCTCGTCTTTAACAGGTGTACAAAATGAACCGAACCTCAGTGAAACATGCCTCACAGACATGATAAAATATCTATAGAAAGCTTTAAATGATTACTTAACAAAAAAAACAAATCGAAAACTAAAACACTTTTTTATAATTATAATCCGTAAAGTTCCCTCTCTCTAAAGGCGTGTCTTATGACATGGCGAGTCAGTATCGGCAACTTCATCCTTGCGACACAGACTCAGAAGGCGTGTTCATTAGTAAATAATTCAAATATCTCCTTACTATTTCCCCCGTCACATTCATGGTAATTACTTTTACCAGTGCTTTGCGGCAAGCTTAAGCCTATTGCGTGTATTTGAACGGAGAACTGTTCAGCTTCGCTGCTGCTGGGGGACACTAAACACCGTCCAGCCACTCTTGACAGTCGCGGTAGCACGGTCTCGTGTTGTTTCCACCAGCGTGGCAATTTTTTTTTTCTCACTAATTGATGGATGTCTAAAATATAAATTTAAGGAGAAGTCTAAAACAGGCGAGAGGCCCGGCCCGCGTCTGAACTATAACGTCAAAATTATCCTGAAGCCCGCCTCGAGGGGTGTAAAAAAGTTGGGGCCCGTCGGGCTCAGGCTGAAATCAGGGCTCTAGTGTCTGTTGTTGAACCACAGGGAGACTTTCAGAGTCGCTGAGACTTTTTTTTTCCCTCGACGGCTGGTCGCACCGAGCGACCTCTGATTTTTTAAAGTGCCCAAATTGGTCGCACTCTAGAGCCTGTCTCTCTAAGGCACATCATTGTACGTGGAGATGGCGATTATTTGACTGATGGCTTAAATGAATTACTACAAGTCAAATCTTTAGTTAAGGGCAACTCTATGTTTTACTCTTTAAACTCTTGCTCCATCATGACAAATGAGTCAGAAACCAGCAGAGGCCAGGGGTCTTTATTAGATCTGAAAATTTTCTGAAAATCAGTTGTTTTAACCAGATATGCATGGACGGGAGGAAGACAATGACAAAGGAAGTAGATGATAAGAGAGGTGATAAGATGCATGCAGTGGGGTTTTTCACTCTTACGTAAGCTCTCATTCATGACAGCCGTGCGGTGCTGAGATGTGACCTCACCCTTTGCTTCCCATGATCGCTGAGTTCTGAAATCGCTCCCAGCAGGGGGTGGGGGTGCTGGAGAATTTGTTGTGAACTTTCTAGAAGGCCCCTTCTGACTGCTCTTGTAAAATTTATGGTCTGGGGCTGCCAGAGCAACACAAGATTAGTCACAGGGGTGAAAGGTCAAGCCATTAAGCAGCTGTGTATGACGACATGTTTAAGAGCAGATGATTCTTATTAAGCCCAAAAGTATAAAAAAAAAAAATGAAAGTGTAGCTTGTGTAGTCTTGCTTCTGTGTTCTTTTAGCTAGTGTTGTTCTCATGTAAATCTTATATTTTTTAAGTTTCTATTAGTGGTGTGTTTGTTAAGGGTTTGGTGTGTGGCTTTTTGATGTAAGCAACCACTCAGAATCACATAGCAACACCCCTAGCAAACCATCTAGAACATTAATCACATAGCAACCCCTTAGCAACCACCCGAACACCTCGCGATCACATAGCAGCAACACCAAAAAAACCACTCAGGAACACCTTAGCAGTTGCATAGTAACGCCTCTGCCAACCATTCAAAAACATGTTAGTAACAGTATAACAACCTTGTAGCAGCTATCTAGAACACCTTGCAATTACAAAGCAAACATACTAAAAAAACAACAATTCAGAATAGCTTTATCATCCGCACAGTAGTATCCTGACAACTGTCCAGAATACTTTTTAGCACAGGCATAGCAAATGCCCTTAAAGAATCAAATAGAACATCTTAGCAGTAGCATAGCAACACCCTCTAAAAAAGCCAATTAAAACACAAACTACAAAAAAGCAGGGGGCGAAAGCCATAAATCACAGAATCCCATAGCAACACCCCTGGCTACCACCTGGAACAGCTTTAGAGATCTCAGAAGCCCTGACAAGTATCCAGAACACCTTAGTAAAGCATAGCAACCCCCTAGCAAACACCTCGAGCAACTTATTAATAATATAGGAACACACTGGAACACTCTGAACACCTTTACCAGCTGCTAGTGACATCCCTGGCAACTAGCCAAATCACTCAAGCAACAACATAGCAATGCCCTAGCAACCACTTAGAACATCTACCACAAAGCATAGCAACACACAAAACACTTAGAACACCTTAGCAACTGCATAGTTATGCCATGGCAATGACCCAGAACACACATAGCAACACAATAGACATCACTCACAACACATTGGTAACCACATGTATGTAGCGACAACATAGCAACACTTGGCAAACATCCACAACATCCTGCAGTGTAGTGGCAAGTTTTGCATAATTTTTCTTCACAGAATGCAAGAAATGTTTATTTCTTCCCATAACACAAGTGAATTCCAGCTACTTAACGTAAGCAGTGAAGGAAAAGATGTTTCAGCATTTTAAATGTTTTTATCATTGCAGAGCAATGTCATCATTAATAAGTAACAAATGTGAAGCAACATGTTTCTATGTTTTCTGCTTAGGAATGCTTTGCTTGAGCCAGAGACTCACAGAAGTGCTATGCTCAGATACTAAAACACTTATTTTCATTAATGGATATACAAATAATCATTTTTCAGTGTTTGAATTGTGGATTACACTGGCCATAAAAAGTATTTGGACACTTAATCTACACTTAAATATGAATGTCATTGCATAAGATAACAAAATACCAAACCAAGCCACATTTATTATCAAGATTACACAAGCACACTTGCAAGATCCAAAATGAAGACACTTTGTGGTTGTGAAATGGTTGATAGTTAATGTGATGAACTACACCTGTGTGTATTTGAGGAGAACTGACTTCATGCATGCATTAATTAAATTCAGTTCAATTCAAGTTTATTTGTATAGCGCTTTTCACGATGCAAATCGTTGCAAAGCAACTTTACAGAAAATTAAGTTTCTACAATATATTTAGTAGTAGCTTATCAGTGGTGACTGTCAGTTAATGTACACAATGGCAAGAAATTTAGGAATGCATTAAAGACCGTAATCCACAACCGATGAACACTATTCATTTAAAATTACAGCAACGTTTGTTTGCAGATGCCACTTAAATTTTATATTTTATTTTGCAATGCAATGACAATTCATTCATTTTTGTAATGCGACCCTAAATGCCCAAATGAGTTTTAGGAAACTTGTTCATCTAGATATATCAGCATGATGAATACTTTGAAGGGGTGAAGCTTTGTGTATTGAAGATGTGATATACTTATGCATGCTACCGCTTTATGCATTGAAAGAAGAAACGGTGGATAACTTACTCCTAAGTAATCTTATCCTTGTGGTTTTAGGTAAGTATTACCTTACTTGCATGTTACAAGAAAACAACACAGCAGTGTAGCATGGGGAAGTATGGCGCTTCCCCAAAGACAAATCCCAGAGGCCACTGCTTCCTCCTCTCCCATGACATCCCTGTAAGCTTTCTCCTCCCCTTGCACACCTCCCCCATACTCCTTGTCCTCCATTGAAGACACAATTCAGCCGACCAACAACCTCCTGCCTAAGAAACAGCAACATCTCAATCTTTAGCAGCCTGAAGAGGAAAGAGCAAGAAGCGAAGAAGAAGAAAGATGACTGTAGACACACCATTCAGAAGATCATGGGAGAGGAGCTGTCAGAGGGAGACTGGGTTGCCACCTGTATAATGAACCGTGACATATGATACACATACTTGGCCCCTGAAGGAAAGGAAGAAGCGGAAAAAATGCAAGGAAACCAAACAGCGATGGGACTCCAGTCGTCTTGGACTACATAAACGCCGCTTTATGAAAAACATAGATGCGATTTCTGGAGAGGTTGGATCTCCGTTCACACCATACTTAGAGGTGTCCACCCAGGACATGTGAAGAACCCTGTAGTTTTCTGTGTCCTGGGCTCTGTGTTAAGCTTTGACCTCCCAAGGTATGAGCCCTCACATCCCCTAGCATCAAGATGTCATCACAATTGGCCCTCCGGAACAAAAAAGACTGACTCTTATCACCATGACTGCTCAGATTGATCATCCAACAGCTCTGAGCACCTTCACAGCGCCCTCCCTCCACCGGCAAAAGACGAGCTCAAACAATTTCCCGCCAGTGAAGTACCCTCAAGACTGATGGTAAAGACTGTAAAAAGTTGCACATTGACAATGTTTCCATTTACTAAAGAGGATTTCCTCCTCCACCAACCTTGTCCCATCATTGTTGAAGACATCTCATTTGAGTGAGAATCATCCCTCATGCACTCAGTGATCTGACCAATATCCAACAGAAACACCTGTCTGGGAGTCAGCTGCGTAGTGCCCAAAGAAGAGTGGTTAGTTGGGGCAGCTAATGAAACTCACTTTTACAGCAAGAGAACTACTATGGTAAGGCCCACCAGAAGATGCAAGCCAAGAGATAGCCACCCACAGCTCACTATGAGAAAGATTCATGTATGCTTCCTAGTGTCGCATACCAGGTTCACAATCTTAATGACACATGTACCATGGACAAGGGCAATCCATCCTCCAGCACTCACGTTAAGTCCCAACCATGCATCTCATGTGTTTTTGAACTTCAGAGCCATGAAAGAGGACTCTGTGGCCTCTGGTCATTCCAGCTCTGGAGCTTCATATTATGCCGCTGAGGGTCCGTACATAGACTCCTCCGGAATTGTCCAGTGCCGGCAGAGGAACCATAGGAAGATAACCATCCCTGGATGCAGGAGTCTCCGATAGAATCTCAGAGTTCTCAAAGGCCAATAGAGCATTCACCTTAGCCTAGTTGACTGTTGATGATCCGTCATCCTGACCATCACCAGTTTGAGCAGGAAGAGGAGGAGCTGGAGACATCTTCTGGAACCACAACCAACACTACCGAGAGAGTCGAAACTCTGACATCATGTATAATGGCTACCAGGCCCACCTCTCTTTCTCCAGACCAGCACAGGGGAACCCTCACCCAAAGAAAAAAAGCAGTGTTTTTTCAGGAAGTTGGTCACGTCCTCCGCACCCAACCCTTCTTGTGGCAGGAGTTCAGACTGCCCACCATCCATCCAGACTATGGTGGGGTTCTGGGAAGCGCAGAACCCAAGGGAAGAAGCAGGCAAATTCTGGATAGGGGACAGGAGTTCTTGGGCTGCACTTCACACAACAGGAACAGGTTTACAAACAGGTGGCTATTAATGAAACTGCTTCAGATATGGTCGGAAACTACCCGAAATAGAGGACCAGCAAAAGTATATCTACCATTATAAAGAGGAGGAAGAGGTGGAGGAGGAGGAGAAGGAAACAGAGTTTCTGAAGGTAAGGTCTACAAGTTGGCTGTCAAACCCAGTTAGTTGTCGTTTAGGACTGTTTAAAGGCCGGGATACACCAAACCGAAAGTGATAAAAACATGCACCTAAATGAAGGCGGTAAAGACAGAAGGCTGTTTAAATGTTACGTGATCATTCCCAATCATTCTAATATGCAAAATGTTTTCATAACACATGGAGCTGCTTAAATGATTTAATTTATTAACGTTCCTGATATTCAAAATGTAAGCCAAGCACTGCTTTGTTTACATTTCATATGCGTTCTGCGTTTATCTCGTATAATCTTTGTTTCGGTTTCTCATTTTGAATGACGAATATATACTAATTGATAAATGCTGATATAGACCGGTAATTCCTCTCACGCATGCCAGAATGCATGTGTTGTTTGCCGTAGGCTGTAGTCTGTGCGGTGTGTTCGAAGTGCAGCTTTTGGGTCTGACGCTGCCATAGCGTGAGGCAACAATACTGTCGCCTTTCATCGCCGCTAGTTCTTTGACAGTTGGCTAGGTGTGTGTCCCGGCCTTAAGTCAGGTGTGTCCAACCCTGCTCCTGAGGGCCACTGTCCGCTAGAGTTTAGCTCCAACCCCAATAAACACACCTGAACCTAGCTAATCAGGTCTTACTAGGCATACTAGAAACTTCCAGGCAGGTGCTTTGAGGCAGTTGAAGCTAACTCCTGCAGGACAGTGGCGCTCCAGGACCAATTTGGACACTCCTGGTTTAAGTCCTGTTCCTGAGGGCCAATGTCCTGTAGATTTTAGGCTTCATCAATCACACACCTGAACCAAGGCAACTTAAGGTCCCGACGACTACTAGAACCTCCCGGGAGGTGTGTTAGGGCAAGTTGGAGGTAAACTCTTGCAGGACCGTTGCCTCCTCCAGGATTATGGACCCCCCTGATTTAGTAGCCTGATTTGATGCTGCCTTCAACACATGTCAGAATATATTTTTATGAGATGATGCTCATGAGTGCCACCACAGTATTGTATTTAGTCTTGAAAGCTTAGGAAGCCCTTCTGAGTCAGAAGAAACTTGTCAATGAAGAATCTGGTGGGATACCTTACATTTCCCAATCGCTCTCTGTGGGAGCTTGAAATTGCTCTTCACTATGCATTTGCATTTGCATTAAAATGGCTGAAGTAGGACTTCCGAGGAGGATTGAGGGTTTTATTAGGGAAAAAAGTAATCTTTTGCCTTCAAATTAAGTTGTGGCCAGCATACAGTATCTCATATAATTTTGCCCCTTTGTTTTAGTTCTGATCAGTGCACATGCAATCTGTTTTTGTCATGGTAATTAACACATTGATATGTGTTCTCTCTCTGCAGGACCAGTCCATGAGCCTCCTGTCTGTTCATCAATGGGATTGGATGGGAAACCAATGACAATGATATTCAGGTACACAAAGTAGAATTGCAGACCATACCAGAAACAGAGAGTATATCTTGTGCTTTAACGTTCTTAGAATATTGAGTAATAAAGACATTTTTGTATCTCATCATATCAAGGTTTTTTGACCTTTCTTTTTTCAGAGTGAAGACAAGAACTGGAAAACTGCCGTCTATGGAAGGTACACTGGAGAGGAAACACAAACTACAACTGGTAAAAATGGAAAGAAGGTAAAATATCACAATTACAGATATTTGCTTGATTCCAACCAAAACAAATGAGCATTTTGGTGTCTCATTGCCTCAGGCTACTGTGGTAGAATGTCAGATTAGGTTGTTTTTTAGTGCATTTTCAGGTGGTCTTTTATGTAATAATAAGGAATAAATGTAACATGTTCAGGCACCATGCAGGGCAGGGAACTCCTATCATGCTGTGCGGCTGTACAAACAAACATATGTTTCTATCAGGACAGGAAAGATACATTCAGGTAACGCTCGAAGACTTCATGTTTCTGGCTTTGCAACCAGCAAAACTTTGTGTTCCTTTATTGCAACCAGACATCATTAGTTTACCATTGCAAGGTTGAACTGTGATTTTTTTTTTTTAAATTGTGATTGAATTACGTTTAAATGGCAGTTTTAAAAAAGCATCTAAGGGTATGATTTCACCAAAATGACTCTGTATTTGTACCCATAGAGCTGTGTGACCACCTTCCTCTGAAACCTAATTGGAGCAGTGTGTGAACCGTCGCCAGAGTACACCAAAAAACCCAACTGCTTCTGCTTGAGGTAAATGGCCCAACAATTAAAGGGCTCTCATATTTGTTTTAGTTCTAGAGATGACGTTTTCACCTGCACAGGTTTTCAGTTGAAGGAGTTTGTTTTAACCATTTTTCTCCCAGATTGCGTGGATGGATCTAAGTATCTCCTCAGTGCCTCATCCCGATTTATGATGAAGAAATGGATCCTCAGGAATCCAAGCACACACTGGTAGTATACTATTAACTGTCCCTCCATTGTTAAAGGGTATACTCCCACCCCAAATGAAAATTTTGTCATTAATCACTTACCCCCATGGTCGTTCCAACCCGTTTAACGCTCCGTTTGTCTTCGGAACACAATTTTAAGATATTTGGATGAAACCTGGAGGCTGTGAACGTCCCATAGACTGCCAAGTAAAATAATAGTGTCATGGTCCATAAAAGGTATGAAAAGTCGTGGTCTGAATACTCCATCTGCCATCATGTGCAATCTGGGTTATATGAAAGCGACTGGAACACTTTTTTGTAAGCGAAGAAAACAAAAATACTGTGACTTATTTCAATAATCCTTTGTCACTGGTCTCCTCTGTGTCATCCACGCCACAAGGATGCGCTGTTTTATTTCAAATCAAAGCTAAATACATGTAGAAACAGCGCATACTTGTGGTGCGGATGATACAGAAGAGCATACGCAGCATACAGTGATATGGAAAAACACAGAGGAGACCGTTGACAAAGGAATTATTGAATAAAGTCGTTATTTTTGTATTTCTTTACTTACAAAAGTGTTTCTAGTCACTTCATCGAACCCAGATTGCACGGTCTGATGGTAGATGGAGTATTCTGACGACGACTTTCATACCTTTTATGGACCTTGACCTGTGTTTATTTATTTGGCAGTCTATGGGACCAGCCTCAAGCCTCCAGGTTTTTCATCCAAAAAATATCTTAAATTGTTTTCCAAAGACAAACGGAGCTTTACGGGTTTTGGAATGACATGGGGGTAGTGATTATGGACAAAATTTTCATTTTGAGGGTGGAGTATCCTTTAACAAGTTTTAACATGCTGCTGCATATATGACCACAGACATATTCACATGAATCCTATCTCTACAGCATCTAGCGATTCTGTAGTGAGCAGATCAACGAGTCATGGGTAGCTTCAGCTTCAAGCGACGCTCCCTAGACATTCTCCTGCTATCAACCGGCTGTTCATGTGGAGATAAATGTCACTGCCCCATTAGTAAAATTATGTCACCCCACTACCGTTTTAGCACAGAGTCAGCCCACCTCAGGCCGAACCAAAGAGATCATAGTCCCAGAACCATGACGGACCTGCAGATCCACAAAGGCATCAGGATCTGTTACTCCCCTCATTCTCAGATGCAGGTCATTGTGGTAAGAAACTGTGAGACTAATACAGTTCAGTGAACTAAGAAAAAATAAGTGTAGTTTTTCCTGTAACTAGCTACTTTTTACTAACCAGAAATGGGGGTACATTGTATTTTTATTATTATTATTTTTATTTTATTTGTTTATTTATTTAATTATTTTTAAAATATGTTGGTTTGGTTCTTAAAAAACTGATTGGGGAAAAATATATATAAAGGCTTCGGAAATTAAGATTATGGTAAATTGTATGAGTGATATTTTTCACAAATATTTTTATTTACTGTTTGAGATCCAAAAAAGTGTAGTTTCATATATATAACCTAGTTACCTAGTTAATTACTTTAATTGCACTACAAAAAATAAGTAAATACATAAAATAAAAATAATTTTCTTAATCAGTATTTTGCCTTGCTGTCCAGAAAAGAAATCTATAAATATATAATTTATCGTAAGTATGCTATTATAAATAATTTAAAAGCATACTTGAGATAAATTAAGCTCAAAGTATTTCCACAACCACTGTCAACTATATGCGAACATAATAAATAAAATAATATGCAAGACAAATGGTTTGAAAATCCAAAAGGGGGCAGTAGTGGACTCTGGTACTGAGCAGAGCATTCATACAGTGGACATTATGAGGCATGGTCACTCGTTTGCGTGTCAGCGGCTTTCTATTTCCTGGAGAAGCACTTCTATTCAGTCTCTCTGGATTTTGTCATTTCCACCTTGGTCACATAATCACTCACCTCCAGTACTGTGTTACTCACTTGTACTGTCTGCCCTTGTACTGTAGAGGTTGAATGTTTTTTTTTTTTTTTTTTTTTTTTTTTTTTTTTTCATGGAGAGGCGCATCACTCGAGTCTTAAACATTATCCAACAAGAAAACTCTCACTGGCGAGTCTCGGAGACTGAAAACCGTCCATCTGTGTCCACCATTCAGGGCTGGACCAGCGAAAGAGACGCTCACACTCTTTTTAACCTCAGGTACAATAACATCCAGTAAGGACCCTATTAAAGCCATTTTATTTTTTACAGTACAGTACAATGTTTAGATTTGCTAAATTTTTTTTTTTTTTGTATATTTTTTTCTGGACTACAATTTTAGTAATCAAACAGCATATAATTGAACAACAAGTTTAAGAAAAATAAATTTTTAGGGCCATAATGGAGTGTTTTTACAACCCCCCCCCCCCCCCAATTCAACTTATTTTTTTCCCCCAAATTCTTTTTTTTTTTTTTTTTTTCTAGTTTTTTTTATTTTTTTTTTTTTTTTTTTTTATTCCGTTAAATTTTTAATAATCAAAAAGCATGTTATTAATTGAGGATATGAAACTTATACAATTCTACAAATTTATTGGAAGCTTTAAAAAAAAAAAAACATTTTTAATGGCCCTATGAAATACATTTTTATAATTGGGTTTTATTTTTCTCAAATTCTGTCTTTTTAAGTTTAATGTTTCTGGATTCAATTTTTCTGGATTATTCAAGTTTTAATAATCAAAAAGCATGACTAACCATTTGAATTCGTAAAACTTTAACAACTTGTGGTTAACTTTATAGTTTCAAAACATATACATACATTATAAAAACATTAACAATATAATTAAAATGTAATCAGATGCAAATTAAACAATTCCTTTTGTTTGGCAGTAGATGTTTACTGTTGAAATTAAAACATGGAAGAAAAATTGTGATTATTCCTTTAAAAAGTTTTAGTACTTTGTTATTATTATTATTATTATTATTATTATTATTATTGTTATTATTATTTATTATTATTATTATTGCTGTTGCAGTTCATTAGTGTAGCAGTCCTACTTTTTATTTATGCATCAAAATGTTCTGCACATCTGCATTATGCCAGTAAATTCCATTTTTATGACATGGATTCTGCATTCTGTCTGCGTTTGCTGTATTGCAGCAATCATAGAGACCTACAAATAGACTTTTAATCAATATATATGAGCTGTTGAATGCTGATAATCTGTTTCTACAGCCACGTATCAGAGGATCAAGGCCTGTAGCGCCCCCTTCAGGCAAAGGTCAGGACAGCAGCTCCAGCTACTCTGTGACTTTCTTCATCAGAGATGGTGAGATGCCGTCAGTCTGTAAAAGCACAGCGAGGGCCCCGATAAACGGCCGTCTGGCAGGAGTCCGCTCCGATCTGCCCATTAAAGCTACATGAGCCCTCCCGCGACCTGCAAAACAAATCGTCTTCAGGGAAGTTCTTTGGGAAAAAGGAGTTGACGGGACACTTTGTGACACTGCTGGGTCAAAGCCCTGACTGACATGTGCAGGACACAAGTTCAAAACATTTTTCTTACATTTATTTATGGATATGATGGCAAGAGCCATTTTTGTATACTTTTAAATGAGATCTTGTATGATTGTGTTGCTGCAAGGTGTTTAAAATGCAACTTCTCACTTTATCAGCCGTTTTGATATCGGCCTCAAATGGATGGTTTAGTCAAAAATGAAAATCATGTAGTTTGCTCACCCTTATGTTGTTCCAACCCAGTATTAAATCTTTGGCGGTGCCCGGAGCTAGCATTTGCAGAAGAAGCGCCCAGCTCGGCTCTCATAGACACAGTGGTACTGGTGGTCGTGGCCGGAGTATCTAAGTCTGCTGATTGACAGAGCTGCGAAGGTCTAAACCATTTTCGTGAAATCCATTTTTTTTTTTTTTAGAAATTTTTTAAATTAGCTGCTAAACAACTGTCTATAATATAGACGGACAAACTGTTCTTCAATTGAAATGGATTTTGTGCACTCGTGCTGCAAATCAAATGTAACAAGTTTACTCGGCGACCAATAAGCATTCACCATGACGAAGCCTAGTAAAGTGCCATGACAACCAAATAATGCATTTTCCCCCATTCTTTTTATTTTATTTAATTTAAGTTACAGTTTGAACATTGAATATTAAAATAATAACTAAAAGGGATACATTTTTTTTTGGGCCACGCCATGGGCCCTTTAGGAGGGGCATCAATGACCGCTATGGGGGGCACGGCCCTCGAATGCCCCCCACCACAGCGCCGGCGCTGGTGACCCTGGAGCACAAAACACGTGTTAAAGTCTCTGGGGTATATTGTAGCACAATAGCCAAAAATACATTGTATGGGTCAAATTTATAGACTTTTCTTTTATGCCAAAAATCATTAGGATATTGAGTAAGTATAAGTAAAGATCATGTTACATGAAGATATTTTGCTAATTGCTACTGTAAATATATCAAAACTTAATTTTTGATTGGTAATATGCATTGCTAAGAACTTCATTTGAACAACTTTAAAGATGATTTTCGCCAAAAAAATTTTTTTTATTTTTTTTGCACCCTCAGATTCCAGATTTTCAAATAGTTGTATCTCGACCAAATATTGTCCGATCCTAACAAACCATTACATCAATGGAAAGCGTTCGGATTATGTATAAATCTCATTTTGAAAAAATTGACACTTAAAACACTTGGTTTTGTGGTCCAGGGACACATAGGACTCTATCTTTGATGAGAACTTATGCATTTAGCAGCACTTTTTTATCCAAAGCAAATTACAAAGAGAACAAAAGCATTTTATCACAGAGCCAACACATTTCGCAATATGCAGTGCCCATTAGACAACTAGATTAGGAAGCCTGCTAGAGAAGAGGAGAAATGCAGAGAAGAAAAAAGCTGAATAAGTTACAGAACAATGAGTCTGTCAAGCTCCAACAAACACCAACAAATGTATCATAACAATGATGCATATGACTTGTTAGCACTATATTTCAATTGCTTTAAAGTAATGTAAATGATTAGTCTTGGTGTGTGGAATGGAACTTATTTTATTTCTTTACAACCAAACATTTTAATCAAACCTGATTGACAGCTGTGGGCCAAAGTAAATGCATTATTTTCCAACTATATTATATTGGTATATTAATTTTATTATATATATATTATTCTAATTAATCCAAATATATATATTAAAAATGACATTAGATAAAAAATAAAATAGTTAACTTTTAATGTATTTTTTATTTAAAAATGTAATTATCACTTTTAATTTTTCACGAAAAATTTCACAGTGGTCGTTTTTTTTGTTACTTTTCAATTGCAAAAAAGTGCCAAAACATTGTTAAAAAATTCGTAAAACAAAATATATTTACTAGAAAATAAAGATATGCTTTCAATAGCTGTTTTTTTCACATTTTTTATGTTTTTTTTTTTTTTTTTTCCTCTGCCTCTGTGATATGGATTGTGGGCCAAAATTAAAGGTCTCAAGGTCCAAATTTTTGGGCATCTTCTTCTCTCTGTAAACCTTTCCTTGTTCCTTTTTTTGTTATTTTGGAGCTCAGCTGACCCAGTCCCCTTTCGTTATATAACAGGGGTGTCCAGTTCTTCTGGAGGACGAGGTTCCTCCAGAATTTAGCTCCATACCACACGTGCCTAGATATTTTAATTTAATTAGCTCGTTCAGGTGTATCTAATTACGCTTGCATCAAAAAACTTGATGCAAAGTGGTCCCTCATGAGAAGGATTGGGAAGAATATACAAGGACAATAGGAACATCATGGGAGGGTGAGTTCATGACCTATATTCACACTAAAAATGATTACTATATTATTTCAAAACTTTTTTTAGTTTCTAGGCCATCATCATTGGTGTGAACTTTCATTTATGGATGAACTCTTCCTTCAACCTCGACATTTTTCCCATGCTGAGATTTCATAATTTGCCAGATTTCTTCATGTGTATAAATGAGTGCAGTTTGCTGTGGATGTGATGACAGCCGTAAAATATTACCATACTGAATCTACTGATATGAGACTTTTGAAAGCTAATATGTTCAGTGTTCCCACCACATTCCTCTTGAGGTTGTCTGGTGTGTTTTCAGTTCATATATGTTCTGTTTTTGGCCTGGGATTGCAATTTCTGTTGATGCTTATCCTTTTAGTTTCAGTATGTCCACCCATTGTTTAGCTTCTCTGAGGTTTTGGCACATATTATTTGTCAGCTTGTCATGTTTTTTTGCGTCAGCTGGTTTGAGTTCTGTGTGGTCTTACAGGTTTCGTTCAACCAAAAATTAAATCTCTTTTATTATTTATTTACTTGAGGGTGAGTAAATGTTGATAGTAATTTAAATTTTTGGCCAACTGTCCCTTTAACGTGTGTGTTTCCAGACTAAAGATTTGTTTCACTTACTCTAGCGTTGCTTCTGTATTATAAACTAATGCAGTGTGTTGGTCAGGACATTTTTTATAGGGAAGAAAGTTGTTTTAGTTTTTTTTTTTTGTTGTTTTTTTTTTAACTGTCTGGTCATGCATGATGTTTTGAGATTGGTGACATGAATGTTCATGACCATTTTTACACCATTTAAACATGTAATGCATTATTTTAGGGAAATATGTTCAGATTGAAAATAATGTCTTTATAAGCATTGTAAGAGAATAAGGTCATTACCGCACAATGAGTATTTGCATTATGGCAATTTTTGATGAGAGAGTGGTAAAGCAGAAATGGCTGCACTGGTTATGGCACTCATTGTATTGAGTGATATACACTCCATAAATTACCACGCAATTATGAGTGTCCAAAAATAATAAACTAGGATTAATTAAATAGCTGAGTTGTTGTACACCGCATCATATTGCATTTTCTATGCAGCAAACACAAAACGTTCTCTTAAAACATTCTCCCAGTGGGTTACTTTTGGTCCTTTGTCTCTAGATATGGTGTTATTTGTACTTTTTCAAATTACTTTTAATGTTTTTTTTTATGCTTTATGTAACCTATTTTGCATTTGCAACAAGCGTTTGCAATCATTTGCATTTGTTTGCTGTATCAAAAGCAATAGCTTTTAATGGGACTGCTACATAATGGGACTGTTTTTCCCCCATACTTGACTAAAATATTAAATATTTTATTGCACACACAAGGGGCTATGCTAGAGACCAGAATATCGCAGAGACTTTGGTCAGTATGCAAACACCTAGTAACTGCATTTTAAGTCAATTCAGGTTTATTTGTATAGCACTTTTCAGGATACACATTATTGCAAAGCAGCTTCACAGAAATGAAACATTCTACATTACAGTTAGTTTTTATCAGTGATGACAAGTGTGATGTACATATGGCAGAAAGTGTGTCAGTTCTAGGACCGTAGAATATAGACCATAATATTACCGGGGCAGCATATATATTGAAAGTGCAGATGGGCCTAAGACAGATCCTTGTGGCACTCCCATACTTTAACGGGTGTGAAATGAGCTGATTCCTCATTTAAATAAAGTGGTAATGGTCTGACAGGTTGGATCTATCTTAAAGCCTGTCCCTGAACACCCATATAGTTTTGGTAATCGATCTTTGAGTATGTTTATGATTTAGTGTCGAATGCAGCACTAAGATCAAGTAAAGTAGTACTGAGATGCAGTCTGATGGCAGAAGCTGTCATTTTTGTACATTTTAACAAGCGCGGTTTCTGTGCTATGATGGGACCTGAAACCTGACTGAAATTCTTAATAGATATCATTTTGCATTTGAGTGGCACCTCCAATGGTTCCTGTTTTATGGAACCAAATAAGAATGTTCTGGGAACATTCTCTGTCAGTTCTTTTTTGTATCCAAAAACTAACCTTCCCAGAATGTTCTACGAACCAAAAATTGTTTGCTGAGCATATCTAATTTTAGAAATGTATTTTAGAAATAAATGGAGAATTACAGTATGAACTGAAATTGGTCGTGTTTAACTTGCATCAGGTTTTGTGGTTTGTGTAGTGATGTCCAATGGTCAGATCGGTCGTGTTTAACTACGTAAAGTGTGTGTTTTTTTTTTTTTGTTGTTGTTTTTTTTTGTGTGTTTTTTTTGTAAAAGAGCAAATAGGCAAGTAACCTTCGGACAAGTCCTGGGATACAATCAGTGACCGCAGCTCTCAGCGCTCATAGTGAAGAAATTAGCTGTTTTGTTTTGTTTGAATGCCTGCTATTAACGACCCATGGGCACAATTCAACACACGTACCCTCGTCTTTAGCTCTCAGATGTGGGGGATTTCAAAAAGTGCTGATATGGAACTACAGATAAGGCATTGTAAGAAAGCCTCCACAATGAATCATTAACACACCACGCGGAGGAGATCGAGCCTGCCGGCTGCGAGTCCAAATCTCAGAGGTCGCTGCTGTGGCCGTGCGTTTGCATATGAAAAAGCTGTTATGACGGGAAGCTGGATGTGAAAGAAAGAGGGGGGAATTCGCGGTAAATCCGAGCGTCCCTTAAGCGCTAGAACAGCGGGGGTGAAAGTGCTCAAACAATGGCTTTCAGTCACATGGTCAATGTTCGGATTAGAATGCCATTAAGTACTCGAAATGTGCTAAGTGCAAAGGACGGAGCTTTTTTTATGGTCCGTAACAGTGTGGTGGGTAAAATGCTTTAGCATCAGCCAGTATCGGCCCCCTGTGCATGAAATATGAATATTCAAAGTTCTAGTCAAGTATGGAAAACAAACGCCAGTCAGATATGTACCTATTGCTTCTGATACAGCAACACAAATGCAAATCTTTAATATACAAAAACATAAAGGCATTAAAAGTCAGTTAAAATAGTCCTAGATAGCCAAATGAACATATGCAAGATGTCGGTTAAAAAGGGCGCTTCATCGGAAAGCATCTGCTGTGTACAAACCTCTGATAGACATCTTAAGATGTCAGTTTTACATACATTCTAAATCATAAACATCTTTAAAAGACATCTTCTAAATGTCTATTTGACATTCTGATAGGAAACGTCCTATTGACGTATTGCAGATGCGCCTCCCCCCCCCAAAACTAAAAAAAAAATGTCTTGCAGATGTAAACATGACGTCCAAATAGACATCTCATTGAGGTATGTAATTCTATCAGGATACAAACTATAAAAGGCTAAACCCACACGCACCAGCATAACACTGCGACTAAGCAACTGAGGCAATTTGTATAGTTGTTTTAAATTTTTTAGGAATCTTACTATGCGTTTTGCCAATTGGCCTATAGTCTCTGCCATATTCCTGATTTGCTTTAAAAAATTTGTTCGTTTAAAATATGCATGTAATGCTTTTTGTAATGCTTCGGTGTGACGTGTATTAAGGGCCGTGTACAAGTTGTTGGAATGTGACTGGATTTTTCCCCCCCGTACTTGACTAGAATATTAAATATGGTATTGTGTTATAACACGAGACAAGGAAAATTGCAGAACCAATATTAAAAATAGGTAATGCTGCTTAATGTTGGGTGGAAACTGTGATAAGTTTTTTTCAGAATTTTGATGCATACAACGTTCAGCAACATGGTATTCACTGTCAACTTTTGAGCAGTTTATTTTGTCCTGCTGAATAAAAATATTACATTACATAAATTCACCCAAACTTTTGTGTGTGTGTGTGTGTGTGGTCACACCTGGTTTTCATTAAATGTGTGTATATGGCTGTTATGTCCTGAAATCAGTGAGACAGGAGATTAATTTAATCTACTTCCTCTGTCAGTGACGCAGTATTTTCAAGAGTTCAGTAATTTACATGAGTGAAGTTCAGCCATCGTTGCTATTCTGAAACTCTCAAGGACTTTCACAAAAGAACATTTATCTGTGGTAAGTAAAAGCATCCCACAGGAAAAGCAAATCACAAAAGGAGATCTCCTTAAAGTTAAAATACAGAAAATATAAGGATATTTTAGCTTTATCTGAATGTGCTATACTACTCGTAAGCTCTCTATTGATTTTCATTAAGTTGATATTTCAAATGATCATATAGTGGGGTCCAAAGTCTGGGGATTCAATAGTGAAAAACCGTCTTCTTTTCTGATGTTCTGCTGTCACTTTTACTCTATGATATTGAACTAAATGGAGCAGAGTGTGTTTAAAAAGACCATTGACTGGTGGTCATGAGTCAATTTACGCTGATGAAAGCCAACAATCGAGCTCTTTCTCTCCTGGTGGTCATCAGAAGGACTGAATTGTGAGCGCGTCCCGGTCAATGGTCCGGGCAGAGGGGGGCGCGTGTCACCTCCACTGCATGTGGTCAAGAGTCGGTGCCTGCTCCTGAAGCACGCTCTGCTGTAAACATTCGATCACGCCACAGGTCAAACTCACTTCACTCTTTGGGACAAGAAAGAAAAAAAATAATGTGCACTAACAAAGAAATACTTAGTTTTTATCACAGAAGATTATGAAAGAAATTTTTTTTTTTTTTTGAAAGAAGTTTCTTGTGCTCACCAAGGCTGCATTTATTTGGATACAGTAATATTATTTATTAACATTTCAAAATAACTTTTTGTGTTTTTTACTTATTTTTAAAATTAATTAATATTCCTGCGATCAAAGCTGAATGTTTCAGCATCATTACTCCAGGTCTTCCGTGTCACATGATCCGTTCAGAAAATCATTCTACTATGTTGATTTTGCTGCTCAAAGAAACATTTATTCTTATTATATATGCAGTTTGTGGGGAAAAAAAAACACTAACATTCAAAAGATACAATACAAACGAATTTCCTATTTTGAATAAATAGTGTTCTTTTGCAACCTTCTATTCATCAAAAAAAACAAATAAAAATCATAATTATTCAGAAATGAAAAAATAGTATATACAGTAAGGAATTTCCTAGTGGATTTTGACAAAGCATCTCACGTGTGAGTTAAATTCTATTTTTATGCATGGGCACAACATGTAAGGGAAGTATTATGCTAACCTTCAAACAGATTCCTCAATGTAATTTAAATGTGCTTTTCTCTCTGAGCTCGAGCTGAAGGGTTTGACCTGGTGTCATGGGAAACTCTATTTCCAAATGTGCCCTGAGGGCCGTTTTCTGACCATCTCTTTGTTATTGTCACCACTAGCCAGTTCTCAGAGTTCACAAAACTCCTCAGTACCCACAGATTTCATATCAGGAGGCTGGAATCATATCTGGGTCCCAGGGCCAAATAGGACGTGGTTGTCAGACGTAAAAGAATGAGAGCACTGACTGCTGAAAAACAAAAGCTCTTCACTGAAGCAAACGCGTCATAATTACCACAAAGACATGACGTAGATTAAACAAAAAGTAAAATTGCTTGTAAGCATTTGTCATCAATTTTTCATATTCATGAATTTAGCAGATATTTTTAAAGACATCACATTCAAGATGTATATTTTTTCAGCTCAGCACTTCCTGGGATTTGAAACCATGACTTTCATCTGTTCGGTTTGCTCTAGGAAATCACTTTCTTGGCTCGTGGTTGTAAAAACCCCATAAATGGTGTTGGACAGTAATGCCACTTAAGAATAGAATCTTTATGAGTTGGATTAAAGCAGAAATGGACGCTGAATTTGCCTTCAAAGATTTTTTGCCTACAGTAAATGCTCAGTGATAATTTAAGATTTTTAGTAACTAACTGCAAATAATTCAATATGCAAACAATATAAAAAAAAAAAAAAATCAAGATGCCTCCAAATGAAGATCCTTAAAGATTGCATTATTGTTGCAGAGGGAATAAAAATTAAAAATGACAAAAAATGGCCTTTAGATGCAACTATGTTGTTTTTTTGTCGATAATATTTATTTGCATTTTCATTAACATTGATTAAAAAACAAAGTTTTGTTTACAGTAATGCAGTGGACATTGCATTTGTGTTGGGTGTGGTGTGTGTGTGTGTGGTGGTGGTGTGTTTGTGTGTGTGTGTGTGTGTGTGTGTGTGTGTGTGTTTGACAATATCTTTCATAGCAAATAAAGAACTTTCAATTACTTGGTTTTCCCCCCCTTTTTCCTTGCAATAACTTTGCCAAGATGGCCACCAAATGAACTGATTTGCCTCTGAGAATAGTTTGTGGAGATTCATAACGTCCCTTTCTGCTATTCTTGTGTGTGCCAAGTGAAAGTTACCATTTTCATGTGGTTATGACCTTGTTATTTTTTGTGAGGTGTGGTAGTTGATTTTTTTATGTTGTTGTTGTGTTGGACACATAATGTTTACGTCTTAAGAGTGCATTTGAATGTTTGTCCCACTGTGGTTTTGTAATGTTTTCGTTTATTGTGTGTGTTTGATGTAAAAAACAAAGACGGATTCAAAAGACTCTATGTGGTAATGGTGTTTACCTGGTTAATTGCCTTAACTTATTACCTGGATAATTCCTGTTTGTTATTGAGGATAATTTATATTGTTTTGTTGAAGTGATAGTTTTACTTCATCACAATCATTTATTCAAAAGCTTTTTTTTGAATAGATGTGAGAGTGTTTTGGATCATGAACAGGTGTCTTGTATCGTGTGTTCAGTCTTCCGTGATCTGTGCTTTATATCTTCTTTACTGTTGTTCTTCCTCAGCCTCTTTGATCTGTGTGGCTTCAAAGGTGTGAAACCTAACACCGCGTGTTGTGGAAGGGTTGTGATATATGCATGTCCTCTAAGTCATCTTAGCTCACAGTGCTTTTTTGAAGGAAATTTCAATTTTGTGACTGGTCCTGGACTTTTGGTTCTCTGCTATTTCACACAAGTCACAAACAGACAGTATTTTAGGAAAGGGTTAAGTGTGTAAATGTCGATGTAAAAAAAAAAACCAAATATATCATGTAAATATAACAAAATCTTGATAACAGTTTTTTTTCTGTGAGTTTGGGCTGTCAAATAATTAAAAACGTAAGTGACAAACTGTATTTGATGTAGCTAACTTGCAAATAAGTCAGAGTTGCAAACAAAGGATTAAATGTGTAAATCTGATAGAAATATAAATCTGATAAGCAGTTTTTTTCTGCATTTGAGCTATCAATCAATTAAAATATTAACTGCCTTCTAATTTTAATAAACTAACTGCAGATAATTCAATATGCAAACAACGGGTTAAAATTGCAAATCTGATACAAATATAAATCTAATAAGCAGTTTTGTCTTTCTGAGCAACCAAACAATTAAAAAATGTAACTGAATTATTTGTAATTTGATTGATTGCAAATAATTATGCAAAGGGTTAAAAAACAATTAAAAAATGTAACTGACTGTATCTGAGCTGTCAATCGATTAAAAAATAACTGATAGTATATTTAACTAATTGCAAATAATTCATATAAAGGGTTAAATGTGTTAATCTGAAATAAAATATTGATAATCTTTGTATCTGAGCATTCAAACAATTCAAAAGATTAACTGAGTTGGATTTTAGATAATTGCAATAATTAAATATGCAAACAAAGGGTTAAATTGTAAAACTGTATAAATATAAATCTGTTAAATATTTTTAAAGCATTACCTGTTTGTGGCAGATAAATAAATCACTAAAATTACAGGCTTTTATTGTGTTTTTTTGTTTGCATATCATTAATTTTATATGCATTATAATTGAACATTGTAAATGATAACACAATTTAAACAAGATAAAAACAGTTTTAGCTTTAAAAAAAAACAAGACCTGAATTCTGTTTGCATCCTTGCACCACAACATATTGTGCTCTTTCACTTCCAAATTCTATCTCTTTTATGCATTTAATAATTCATATCTAAGACTAATATACATGCTGCCGTCTCTCTCTTGTAATTCTCCAAATGCTGCTTTTGTCCAGTGTGCATCTCTCACTTGTTGAATTCAGAGCTGTCGGTTAATTGGTAGCACGCGTGTCTGTTGTGATCCATCTCAATGCGTGAGTGTGAGGATGCTTGATGTACACTATAATATATTAAAAATGTGGTCACAAAAGATCCCTCACTCTTCACTATACACCCAGTAACTGTAAACCCCCCGGGCCTCATTCAGACGTTTGCAGGGAGGGGTTAAGACATTTAGCGTCTGCCCTTCATGAATGCATGTCAGCGGATATGGAAAATGAAAGCTGATTCGAAAGGCATCCAAACATGCTTATTCAGTAAGGTCTTTGTGTTTGATGGCTCTGTCTATGAGTGAAGAAAATACACGCGTACACACACACCAATCTGTATGTGTTGGCACCGGATGGAGGAGCTCTTACTGGGCAGACGCTCGTGGTTTGACCAAGACTCTTCTGCAAGCTCAGATAAAGTAGACTTATGGAAATTGCTTCTGTCCATCCTTTTCAGTGAGGCTAAACTCATGTTTAGTGTGCACAAGCGAAGCCAGTTGAAAGCCATTTTTAGAGGAAAAATTAATAAAAAACAGGATACAAATGGTTAGGTGTAATGATGCTCCTGGTGTTAAAATGCTATTAATGCATATAAAAGAGAATGAGTCCAAACATTTATGCAGAATCGTTATAGGCTATTATGTTCAATATTTAGTCAAATATAATTCAATTACTATTCTATGCAATCACCTACCAGATCATTACAAGGAGTAAACTCTTCCTTATTGAAGGAGGGAACTGTTTTAAAGATAAGAACCACTGTATACCCAACACCTTGGCAACCACCCAAAAACATCTTGGTAATCACAATAGCAACATATAACAGCCCTCAGATGCTTCAGAGAATCTGACATAGCAACATTCCAGCATTCCAGCAAAGAAACCACTCCAATGCTCCTAGCAACTGCATAGCAACACCTAGCAACCCACCTAAAACAGCCTAGTAATCACATAGCAACACAATAACATCCCCTCAGAAACTGCACAGCAAGGCAATCTATCAATGCAACCACTCAGAACAACCTCATACAACTGCAAAGGCAAACACACTGGCAACCACCCAAAATTCATGGCAAACTAATAGCCCACCAGATGCCTTTAGCAACTGAATAGCAACACTCTAGCAATGTAAACAACCAGGAATACCCTAGCTTCTGCATAGCAAACACCCCGGCAAACCACCCAAAACACCTTAGGAATCAATTAGCAACACACTAAATGCCCCTCAGAATGCCTTAGCAATTTGCATAGCAACATGTCCTTTCCAGCAAAAAAACAAAAAAAAAACCCCACTTCTGAATAGTTTTAGCACCGTATAGCACAACCCTGGAAACCCCCACAACGCCCAAGAATGTACATAGCACACCCTAACAGACCCTCCGAATGCCTGAGTAACATTCTAGCAATGAACCAGCCCACAATACCTTAGAATCTACATAGCAACACCCTGGAAACCACGCAAAACATTTTAGCAATCACATACTGCAGCAGCATCCTAGCAATACGCAGTGGTGGACAGTAACGGGTACTTAACTTTCGTTACTGTACTTAAGTACATTTTTCAAGTATCTCTGTACTTTTACTGGAGTATAGTTTAGTGTTAAGTAACGTTACTTTTTTACTTGTCCTACATTCCAAAGCATCAGATCGTACTTTTAACTTTACTTACATTTCATAAACATTTCGTTACTCCTTATAATAGAGCCCGTGCTCTGACACGCAGAAGCGGTGTCTGATTCAAGAACGAACTGATACGTTTCAATGAAGCTTTTAAATCGGTTCGCAAATCGCGCCAAAAGATTCATTCACGAATTGAATGAGTTCGTTGCAGCTGTTCTAGAGTCAACAACTCACTGATGTCAAATGAACCGTTTAGTGCGATTCTCTAGTGAACTCAATTCACAACCGTGAAGATCTTGTGAGCTGCGCGGCGACTGATGCTGCTAAAAGTAGGTACTAATGTCGAATTTTAAGGATTAATTATTGTAACTGAAAATCATATTTATGTCAAAACTGGTCATTTATTTGGGAACTTAATCTGCTGGTAAGGGTGATCTATTTAGAGAAGCCCACTGACAATGCTTTGAGTGCAAACACATCAGCAATCAGTGCCTCTTACCAGGGATCAAAAAACAAACTTAAAATAACACAGATTATAAAATATTCATGCACGTTTCAAAATTCCCCCCCGCTGCCATAAACATTACCAGTTGTCTATTAAAATTGCTTAGGCATTTAGCCCTGATGTACGTCCTGTTTTTTTATAATTGTTTTTGGCAGGACAGTAGATATGTAAATGTTTTTTATTCCTTGATTTACTAAGCCCCCGAGTAAAAAAAGACCCCCCAAGAAAAATATGAATGGTTGCTTCCATAACCATACTGAAAATAAGTAAATATTGGTACTGATGCTCACTGTCTAGCTAACAAGACTTGGTGCTAAGTTGAGGTAATTTTTAAAAATAAAGTCCACATATTTTATTCAGTCACCTAGATAGATTACAACTGAGGAAAAGAAAGGCTTGTGATGTTCAGAACATGGTAACATACAGTAATTATCACAGTGGGAAAGTGATGTCCGGCTGGGGCCATTTGGCCAGGTTTTTTTTAATAATATTTTATACCACAGACAAGGTTGATGAAGAAAAAAAATCATTATTATTTTTTATTTTTTTTATCCAATCAAATATTATTTTTTCCTTAAAATGTTCTTCCTATTTACTTCAGGCCTTATTCTCATGTCCTATATATACTGGTGTCTGTTCTGCCAAACACAACAAATTTTAAACACTTTTTTTCTTACTGGGTGAAAATCTGATTGTCCAAATGTGGACCTGGAGCACAAAACGAGTCTTAAGTCACTGGGGTATATTTGCAGCAAAAGCACCAAAAAATACATTGTATTGGGTCAAAATGATAAATTTTTCTTTTATGGCAAAAAAATTATTAGGATATGAAGTAAAGATTATGTTCCATGGAACGATATTTTGTAAATTTTCTACCGTAAAATATATCAAAATTAATTTTTGATTAAGTAGATATGCATTGCTAAGAACTTGCATTTAGACAAATTTAAAAGTGATTTTCTCGAATGTTTGATTTTTTTGCTCCCTCAGATTCCAGATTTTCAAATAGTTGTAATCAGCAGCCAAATATCATCCTTTTCCTAACAGCTTATTTATTCAGCTTTTGCATGATGCATTAATCTCCAATTCGAAAAAAAACTGACCCTTATGACTGTTTTTTTTTTGTGGTCCAGGGTCACAGATCTGTTTTCTCTCAGGTACATCACAGTGTGTCTTCACAGTGAACATTACTACATCACTCTCATATCAGCGTAGTCCATATCAACAACAGAAAAATATATCTTGACTCCATATATTGGTTATTTTGAGAAAATTCCAGGTATATTTGAGCAGTAGGATTATAAAAAAAAATAAGTGCTAATATAAAATTAATTAAGTAGACTATATAAAATTGCTAAATAAATCTATCTATCACTACTTTTTTACTTAAGTACATAAAAAATCAAGTACTTTTGTACTTTCACTTGAGTTAAATTGAAAAAGGAGTACTTTTACTTTTTACTGGAGTTTATTTTATTATATGTATCTGTACTTTTACTCAAGTACTTGATTTGTGTACTTCGTCCACCACTGGCAATACAATAACTCAGAATACCCTAGTGATAGCATATCAATATACCAACATCTACTTAACAATTGTATAGCAGTGACCTAGCAACCACCCAGAGCACCCTAACTACATGCTACAGGCTACAAGGCAAATAGGGTTGGCAAAGAGGCAGAAAAATTTCAAGTAAATTCCGGAAAAAAATTCTGCCCTTTACCTTTGTGTAAATATGTAATTTCTTTATTAGTGAAATATCTAAATGTCCTTTCCATGTGAAACAACATTTCTTCTGAATTCATGGTTAAACTGATTTCCCAAGGCACATTGTCATGCACTGGTTGGTTATGAAAGATGAACGTGAGGTTTAGGTTAAAGGGATAAATCTTGGAAGACAAATGCATATAGGGTCGGTGATCTCTGCCGCAGTGGGTGAGATATGGGACAGGAGTTGGCACGGCCCCCGTCAGTGCTATTATGTAATCCATCTGTGCTGCCACTGTGGGCGATTGGCACCGCCTTTAAGAAAACAGCAACAGGGTGACCCTCACCAGTCCCCTGATGGCCACACCCTACCCACAATCCCCCTATCAATCTGTCTGGCCCTCTGCAGGCCCATCACCTTCATATGACCTGGAACAAACACACACACCTTCATAGATTCAGAAAGCATTATAAACCTGTTTTTGATGTTCCGTGATTATTTAAGGAGAACACCAGACATGACGATGGCCGTGTTTCTTTAAAAGCCATGTTTTTAAACTTTTTTCCTTTCATAATTTGTAAGCAAAATGGAGTGTGCAATGTCATTTGGACTTTTAATACGTGTTGTTGTTATGATCCCATACATGCTATTTGAACTAGGAATATTATGTTTATTACATGCTAAAAACACCCTACCAACTGCTTAGCATCAACCTAGCAATCAATCAAAACACCCTAGCAAACTCCATAGCAACACCCTGGCAACCACCCAAAACATCCTAGCAATCATATAGCAACACAGTCATAGTAACAGCCCTTTAGAATGCCTTAGAAATGAATAGCAACATTCTACGCAATGCACACCACCCAGAATACTCTAGCAACTGCATAGCACACCCTGGAAACCACCCAAAAATATCCTAGCAATCACCAGCCAACACACACTAACAGCCCCCCAGAATGCCTTAGACTTAAATGCATAGCAACATTCTAGCAACACAAACACCCAGAAAACCCACAGCAACACCCTAGTTACCACCAATAATACTCATAGCAAATGGCATAGCAATTGACCTAGCAAACCACCCAGAACACCCTAGGCAACTGCATAGCAACACCCTAGCAAATGCAATAGCAACCTAGCAGGGAGTCCACCCAGAACACCCTAGCAACTGCATAGGGCAAAGCACCCTAGCAAATGTCATAGCACCCAAGCAACCACCCAGAACACGCCTAGCAACTGCATAGCAACACCCTGTAAACCGCCCAAAAATATCCTAGCAAATCACACAGTCAACACACTAACAGCCCCCCAGCCTGCCTTAGAACCTGCATAGCAACATTCTAGCAACAAAAAACCCCGGAAAAGCCACAGCAACCACCCTAGTTACCACAAATAATACTCTAGCCACTGCATAGCAAACGATCCTAGCAACCACCCAGCAGAACACCCTAGCAACTGCATAGCAACACCCTAGCAAATGCATAGCAAACCTAGCAACCACCCAGAACCCTCTAGCAAGTGCATAGCAACACCCTAGCAAATGCATAGCACCCTAGCAACCACCCAGAACACCCTAGCAACTGCATAGCAACACCCTAGCAAATGCATAGCAATGACCTAGCAACCACCCAGAACACCCTAGTAACGCATAGCACACCCTAGCAAAAGCATAGCAACAACCTAGCAACCACCCAGAACACCCTAGCAAATGCATAGCTACAACCTAGCAACTTCATAGCAACAACATAGCAACCATCAAGGCCAGAACACCATAGCAACTGCATAGCAATGACCTAGCAACCACCCATAACACACCATAGCAACTGCAACTTTTTAAGCAAAATGGGCTATGCAAAATGGCTAAAAGACATTTGAAACCTCATACATGCTAGTTTAAGGAGACCATATGAGCAGTAACTAATAATATGATGATTATAAACGCTAAAAACAGAGGGTTCAGCAAATGATTCATCTGTCAGAGAGCTGCACTTGTTCCACTGCCTGATAGTGGACGTCAATGCAGAGATGGAACTGGCACACAATCGTCTGTGACGCACGTCTGGCCTGGCACTGGCCTTTTCTCCTTCCTTTGCATTTGGAAAGAGCGCTTTACCAGCTGACCCTGTTCATCTCTAGACCCCAGTCCTGCAGAAGAAACTCCAACCAACAATTCAGACAAAAGCACAATCCAGTTTCTCTGATGGTCTGATCGCAGCACATCTAAGAGGGAATCTTCACTAATTAATGCAAATGAAGAGAGATTAATTTTTAATTTTTGATTTCACAAAGAGCATAATCATCATAGTGACTGTTTTCTCAGTAACCCTATAGCTTTAACTGGCTCTACATACACAATCCCCCCTTTTTTAAAAAGGAGTGCTTCAGATTTTAATGTGAGATGAAACATTTTAACAACCGTGTAAACAGCTGTTGTGGTTAGATTACTAGCATTTAATTTTTTGCATTGTCTGTTAGAATTGCATGCATTAATGTCAATATTTTTAAAGGAATGATCAAAACAGACAATTCTGTTATCATTTACTCACCATATTGTTACAAACCTTGGTGCCTAAGTCCCTTTTGAAAAAAAAAAAGTTATTAGTTCATAGTTCTAAAAATTATTACATTGGGATCAAACAATATAAAGTGTAAAACACAGTTGTTGTGGAGAGATTAATAGCACTGCACTGGCCACTGGGCACTTTTTTTTCTACTAATATTGCATGCATTTGTTTAAGGAATGAGATTTTATGTTCATGAAAAACAAAAAATAACTCACCATATTGTTCCAAACATGTCCAATTTTCAAACAGTTGCTGGTAGCTCTCGACTTCCATAGTACATAAAAAATACTATAAACGACAATGGCTTCCAGCAACTGTTTGGTCACCGACTTTCTTCAAAATATATTCTTTTGTGTTCAACAGAAGATAGAAACTCATACAGGTTTGGAACAACTTGAGTGGGAATAAATGGAATAATTTTCAGGTGATGACAAAATGATTTATTGCTGGTTGAACACTTATTTTAGGTGAATTATAACAAGCTTTAAAGTTGATTATCCAGTCTGTTGAAGTGCTTGGTTGAAAAGTAATGGGAACACCTTTAAAGTTGATTTCCAGAATTGCAGGGATTTCAAAAGCTGTAGCTCAAATCTAATTTGAGTAGATACAAGTTTTCAGTGAATATTGCGAGTCGAGAAATAACATATCATACAACATAACATATTAAACAGTACATTCTTTTTTGCACATTCATGCACCACGTTTCCATATTTATGGTAAAAAATAAATAAAACATCTGGAAGCCTGACAGTGTTGTCCTCTCAAATATGAATTTATTTCCCTGTTTAATGGGAAACGTACATGCAGGAAGCTCTCGAGGAAAGGTTGCGGCCCTCTCTGTCCCCACTGAAAACATTTAAGGGCTGACGAGGTGTTGGCAGGGCATCACCCCCTGTTCATCTCGTCGCTCCTCCAGGACATCTTCATCCACAGTCTCTCACGCTCGCTCCCAATCAATAATGCAGAGCTCCATCCGTTACGAGAGAGAGTTTTAAATCACACGCATACATTACACACGTCTGACACGCTGCACTATACTGAACTAAAATGGAGCTCCCGGAGGGCTGCTTGGCAAACAAAAATGAAAAATTAATTAAAAAATATATTATCAGTAATGTACGCTCCTCTTCGTTTAATTCAGGCACTCTTGTACAGCAGACACAATGTCATCAAAGATCACGTCTCTGGTTTCCTTCCTCTTTGTGATCTGTGGAAGGACAAGATAAGACTTTAAAACGTCATTTTATTTGGTTTGACAAAGAGCAAGTTTTAGTGGACCAATAACTAGAAAAATATAATGGCAATTAAAAAAGGACAATTTTGAAAAAAGAAAAAAAAATGTAATATGAGTAAAAATTTTTTTTTTTTAAAACACATGAGAAATTTTAACGATTGTTTCAAAAATTAATTCATTAAATTAGCATGCACGCATACAATTTATAAACTCTCCAGGTTTTCCATGACTGTAGAAACTATATTGACATGAAGCTAAACTTGAAACATGACAACAAAGTTGAATGATGATGGAATTCAAACCGTCGTTTTGAGAATATATAATCATGGAACAGGGGATCTCCTTTTTGTAAGTTTGATACACTGATAGTCTGTGGAATTTTGCAGAATACTGTAGATCTAACTGAGCTTCGGACAGCATTATAAACTAGTATTGTTTACATTTTTAAGTACCTTTTTCTCAAAACCTTTGCAGTTATGAACACTGATTTAGTGCTGGAATGCATAGAATTTAGTGAATATCACGAGTTTGAATTCTGTGGAGCTTCTGTTGATGTGGGTGCAGATTCCACACAGACCAAACAATGAGGGAATCTGTGTTATCATCCATCATATCAGCACAAACACATGTAAACCACACACCGAATGTTTCCACACGTCTGGATTCATCACATGCTGGTCTAGACACATGTCCTGTGTGACTCACGGATGAACGCTCAAATGTAGCCACACTTCCACTTTCCTCTGTGTGTAGAAGACCAGCACGCATCGTGTATATTTTAAGGAACTTGTGGAGATGAAAATGAGCCTTGATTTGCAAAATATTTAGGCCTAAATTTAAGATTTATGTATTTGAATTGCATATAAAATTCCCATCCATTCTGAATTACGCAGTTTTAGCATAAACTAATAAACTTAATTTTATGCATATTTGTCAGTCATGCATAAATGAAACGCATCACATTTCTGAAAAAAAAAATAAAACATCATGCCAAAAAAAAGTTTATTAACTATCTGCATTGTGCATCTATTCAAAATGTGTTCTTTTAAATTGCTTCGAATCAGCGTAAATCTGTTAATTGTTAATATGTTATTTTTTATTTGCTTCGAATCAGCGTAAATCTGTTAATTGTTAATAAATAATATTTAATGTGTGTGTAAATATATCATAAATATAACAATATAAATATAGTGTATTACACATTGTAATTCTATAATAATATTATAATATTCTATAATGATCTTATAATAATAATAATAATAATAATAATAATAATAAATACTTATTGCATTAGACTACAAAATATCAAACCAAGTGTCATTATTAAATATTTGCTTTTTTTTTTTTTTTTTTTAATATTTCAGAATGCATTTATTTATTTTGATTTTGATTAGATTCAAAATTATGTTCTGTTTTTTTTTAATAAATGAATGTATTCAGTAAAAATATACATGGTTAAAATATACTAGCAAAATGCATTTATTCAAATTGCTTAGAATCAATAAAAATCTGTTCTATTGTGTGTTTAAATGAACATTTAGTTTATTAGTACTATCACAGAAATCTTTTTGAGTGGTTTCTTTTCAAGCCTGGAATAAAAAACAATATAAAAATGACAACACCAAAAAAAAAAGTTCAGTTTTTTTCCAATTAAAATGTAAAATTCCCTGATATTTCCAGGTTTTCCTTCACTGTGTTTTGAACTATAATTAATAATAACTATAAAACTGAAGCAAACAGTTACAGTTTTACAGTAAAGTATAAACATGGTTTAAATATGGCTTTGGAGCATGCAATATTCAGTCAGTTAAAATGCATGAGACTGACACGTTCAAACCACAAATGAAAAATATTCAGGTTATTAGTACTGTTACAGAAGTCTGACCAGTTTCATTTACTGTATGTATGACTGACAAATATGCATCAAATTGAGTATTAAGTATAATCCAAATGAAGAGAAATTTTATATGCAATTCAAATACGTAAATCTTACATTTAGGCCTAAATATCTGTTAAATGCATCATAGGGTCATATAAATTCTTTGAAATAGGAAAATGACAAGAACGAAGTATTTCTTTAGCATCTAGTGATCTGCAGCATCTCTCTGCCACATGTGTGAGTGTTTCATGCTAATTTAAGATGTGATTTAAGTTTGTTTGGGAAGTTTGTTTGGATGTAATTGAGTGATTTTATTGAATGTATTTTTTGATGTGCTGTTGGTTGACCAGCGCGAGAGGTTTTCCTTTAGGAACAGGGATGGTGCCCAGGATGGAGCAGCTGGAGGCGTCCAGCGTCTGTCTCACCACACGGCTGAACAGCTCCATCTTTCTGATCTCATCGATGACAAACAGCCTCCTGCATCCCTCCCGCATCTGCTCCATAAGGACAGCAGATAATGAAACTCAAATCTCAGCAAGAAACATGATGTGGAACACGTCTTCAAGGAAATATTCGTTTAATAGCCCTCATATTGTTTCAAACCTGTATAAATTTCTTTCTTTTCTTTGATTCTTTCATCGACCGTGACCCGTGGCTGCTAAGATCTAAAAGTGACCAAAAACATTTAATCTAATCTTAATCTAATAATCTTCACAGCTCTCAAATCCCATTCACACATCTACATATTAATATACATCATGCCAGACTTGAACTGGTGTTTGGCATCACTGACGTGCCAGAACTTCTGCTTTAGTCGTAGAGTTTCTTGGTGTTGATTACGTCTCTCATATTGCGTTATCATAGTTAACTAAAACTAAAACCATACCAAAACATCTCCGTTACTTAAAATAAAAGTTAACTGAAATACAAAAAATTACTAAAATATAAAAAATAAACGTAAACCCTTTTTTAGTTCTGGTGTGTTATTGTTGATAATGAGTATCAATAAAAAAAATAAAATAAATAAAAAAAAAAAACAAGCCCTAACAAAACAAAAACTGAAATAAAGATATATATTAATATATATATATATATTTAGACCTGTTACTTAAACATTAACTGAAAAAAAAAAATACTATTATTAAAAATATATATAAATAAATAATTAAATCAGGTTCTGGTATATTTTGTTTTTTAATAATGAAAAATCAATACTATTTCTATTTCAGCTAGTTTCTAGGGAACATTTCTAATTTTGACTTGATGTACTAACATAACTAAAAGCAAAACAAAAATGAAAATTTTAACGACTTAAAAACTTATACCAGTGTTGCTCTGGTGTGTTTTTAAGTAAAAAAATATTATTATTTTTTTTTAATTATTTCAGCTAGTTGCTAGGTAACATTTCTAATTTTCATTTTGTTTTTTAACTTGACATTCTAACACAATAAAAATAAAATAATATCTCTGTTATTTAAAATAAACTAAAAGTTTATTGAACTTAATAAAATATACCAGAACCATACAGGATATAATATTTTATATATGGTTTTTTTTTATTTTTGTGTGAATTTTTGTTTATTAGTAAGTAATTATATAATTTGTTAGATTCAATTGTAAAATTTTTTTTGTTTATTAGTAAGGAAAAATCTATTTAAAAAAATAATTAAAAAATCAGTTAGCTGCCAGGTAAAAAAAATGTAAAAAGATAAAGACATTTAAAAACCCTAAAAATAATAAAAATTACAAAACAAAATTACTAAAATTTGAACTGAAATTAAAATGGAAAATATGAAAATAAAAACTAATTCAAAATACTAATAAAATATATGATCATATCTCAATGATAGTGTAATAACAGTGAAGTGCACTCAAAGGTCTCGCACTCAGTACATCCTACTCTAACTATCACAGATGATGAAGATGAAGACTCTCCGTGTGTCACTCAGCAATGCATGACTGTGGGTCACAGAGAGATCATATGTGTCTGCTTATGAAAGTTCAGAACCTGAAAAAGACCGACTCATAAACTGGAGAGTTGATACATTTTCCTGTGAATAATAACTGAAATTTCCTCACATAAAGCAATTGTGTGGTTTCACAACACTTTGTATGCATCAAAGAAGCCCAATGGACTACTTTCATCATGCTTTTTGTTATTACTGGAGCTTGAAAGACACAAAACACTTTTTTTTGTATAGTTTTTGAGGCTTTCAAAGATTCATTGTAAAGATCCTGCTAAAATCTTTTGTGTTTTTCAGAGACTTTCCCTGTAGTTATTAGTTTTTTTAAGTTGTAAACAACAAAACAATTATTTGAGTATGTTTAACAAGAAAACACTATTTCAGTCTTTGTACTTAAATTTCATGTCTAATTCAATTTGTGTTTTGTACTTTTTTTGTTGTTTATGATTTTGTAGTTTTTAGTAATTTTTTTTTATTCATTTTTATTTAAAATCTGTTTTTTTTTAGTTTTATTTTTATTTTATTTTTGTTTGATTTTTTTTTTTTTTTATTTTGTTTTTGATTTTATTATTATATTTTCTGTTTTAATTTTAAAGTTTTATTAATTTTGTAACTAAATTAAAATAAAACAAAATAGTTTGTTTGCAATCAGTTTTTTTTATTTAAAATAGTTTGAAATTTGTTGTTAAATTTATTTCAAGTAACAAAAATATTTACGGTTTTAGTTTACTTTACTAGTTAACTTTAAAAAATAGAAATGAATAAAAAATATATAAATATTAGAAATAAAACATAAAAATGACAAAACATCTCTGTTACTTAAAATAAACGTTAACTAAATAAACATATGAAAAAATTTAATCATGTTTGGTTATTAAATAAAGCTAAAATAAATAAAGTTTGGTTGAAATATATTTATTCCAGTTAATGTTTATTTTATTTCAAATAACAAAAAATGTTTTAGTTTTAATATTAATTTTGATGTCCTATCATAGTTAACAGTTCACTATAATAACTGTTTTTTTTTTTATATTATTTTTGATTTTTTTTTTTGTTTATCATTTCACTATGTTTAGATTCACTTCACTAAATGATGAACCCAATAGCATGCATTTTTGTTGTAAACATCATCCATACATTCATTTAGTTTAACTTGATGCGTTTAGATTCACTTCACTAAATGATGAACCCAATAGCATGCATTTTTGTTGTAAACATCGGCAAAACATTAAAATAAAATACAAGTTTTAACTGAAATGAAATAAAATACATAAAATCCATTCATTCATCCATGCATACATCTCTGAAAAGAGGGAGCGCGAGACTCTCAAATGACTGGAGATGGACCACGTACTGTCCGAGCCTGCTTTCACGTCCCCCGGCGGCGGATTGAGCTCTGGGTGGAGTGTGTTGGTGTGTGAAACAGCAGCACAAACACAAGAGCAGTGGCTGACTGATGGAGAGGCGATACCTGAGCCTGGACAGCCATCCTCTGTCCCCTATGAGCCTGACCACATCAAAGCCCAGTCTCCTGCCTCGCTCTCAGACCTCCTCCGTGTAGAAACCACAGACAGAGACACCGGCCGAGACCACGGCATCACACACTTTCTTCACCAGAGTAGTCTGACCCACACCTAGCAGAGGTGGACACTGCGTTTTACAGTCGTTTGCCATCTTAAGTCACCATAAATGGGTTTATTTTGTGATAATGAATGCTTAACTGATAAATTAATAAATGCACATGAACTATTGATTTAAATATAGACATTTTATGTTCATCTTGCAATTCTGTTCTTTTTAGATCACAGAATAAATTCAGAATTTTTATCTTGCAATGCAGACCATTTATTTGATACAGGTTCTGAGTTTACACCTCACCTCAGTTTTTTTTTTTTTTTTTTGCCACCATGTAATAAATTGCAACTTTTTATCTAACAATTGATGATTTTATCTAACAATTCTGATTTTTTTTTCTCGCAATTCTGAGTTTATATCTTGCTATTCGTACTTTTTTTTTTTATCTTTTTTTTTTTTTTTTCATTTTTTTTTTTCCTGAAATTAAGAGTTCACATCTCCCAATTCTGAGTTTTTATCTCTCAATTCTGACTTTGTATCTCAGTCTCCAAATTGTGAGATATAAACTTAGAAATGTAAAAAAATAAATAAATAAATAAACTGAATAGTTAGATAAATTAAGTTTAATTATCTGCAATTACCTTTATTTATTTTCCCTGTTTTTATTTTATTGGCATTTCAAAGTACCTTGCTATTACCATCTGATATATCACTGTACCATGGTCACTCTAAAGTTTTGCTTTAAAATCAAAGCTGTTAATTTATTACGCTATTTTAAAATTACGATTTTTTATTTATTTATTAGTATATTATTAATTTAAAACCATGCACAATCTCTAAAAGAATGTCCTCTATACTGTCTGTAAGAGTAACAGTTTACTCCAGTGGTGTAGGTTTGATTTGGGCATTGGTGGGGACATAACAGCAGACAACAGACATTTAATTGCTTGATCAAAATTATTGCTAGGGACAATTTAGTAGGAACATGTCATAGCATCTCTACAAAATTCTACACCCTTGAAAATCTATAAAACTTAAACATGAAGAGCTCAAGCAACAGATTAACGAGTGAATCCAAATTTCACGAAAAGCTTATGGACGTAATTATAATATAAGTCAGACATGAAGTGAGTTGCTGTTTTTGTCTCATCTGAGGAAGATTCATTCACTTGTTTTGTACCCACACAGAGAAACCTTGGTTAATGTTCATCTGAATTATGGCAATATGGCAAAACCACAAATTAACCATGGATTTGCTACACCAACCTTGGTATTTGTAGTAAAACTGTGGTTTTACAAAACAAAAACAAGTCTCTTAACTGATTTGGACTGTGTGTTTATTGCTGTAACAAATGCTTGTTTATTTGCCGTTTCACAAATTATGAAATATGAATTAACAATACCATTTCATAAATACATATCAAAAGCTGCATTCGTTAAAACAGAATGACCACACAAAAGACTGCTTGCCAATGAATGCAGTTCTATGCAACAGTCCAGTATATAAAAACGTTATTCATATTGACTAATAAATCAGATGTTCGCTAGTTTCACTATTAGATTAACATTGTTTAATCACAGCGTATATCCTGGGAGTTTGTTGATCACCAGTTCTGAAATGTGACGGTAGTTCTTGTCCAGTCCCAGAGAGCCCAGTTCATCCCGTTCCTCATCATGCTCTGAAGATGAAATGGACTTTAGCACCGGGTTATTAACGGCTAAATCCGAAGCCTCTGACACCCGGCTAAATGTCATGCCCTTATCACCAGCGTCACTGTCAAAGCTCTCCGATTTTCCAAATGTCCTGTGCACAGATGGAGTCTTTTGTCCACTGCTCTGCGATCCACGCCCGTGACCTCCAGACCCAAACTCATCCTCATCTGAAGACAGACTCAGAGCGGAGGTCTGAAGACGCGGCCGGATGACGTGCGTGCTTTTGAGAGCGCGTTGTGGAGAGTTCTCTGCTTTGGCAGGAACAGGCAGACCTTTGCTTGGATGAGAGGTGCTTGAAGAGCTTGAACCGCTGTGTCTTTTACGTCTGCTCGGTTCTGGACTGCTGAAGGGGTCGGGTGAGTATCCCTCGGTTGTGTTTAGGCTGGTGAAGTCATCCTGATACTCTTCTTGTCCGTAGGAGCCGCTACTCAAGCTTGTCCTTGCTCTACTCTCTCCTCTGCGGAAGCTAAGCTTTGAATCATGAACAGATGAAGCTGAATCCTGGTCACCGCTCTCTGAATACTGACTTGGAACATGAACTTTTTTGTCTTTCTCAGTCAAATGACGTTCCTCATTTGTGATGTTTTTTCGAATGCTTGATCTTGTTTTAGTTTCAGTTGGTGTCGGGTGCATATCAAAACTGCTTATTAGTGTTTCAACAGTTTCATCCAAACAAACACCTCTTCTAGCTGCCCTACGAATGCGTTTATGGTCAGATGATGAAGGCTGGTTCTGTTTTGCATCCTGGTATCCGATGCATTCATGCCTTTTAGTGCCTGGTTTGAGCAGTTTGAGTCTGAGACGAAAAGTGTTTGTCAAGCCGTATTTAAGCGGCTTCTTAGGTTGCGATTTTTCTTTGCCTCTCTTTACAGCTTTCACTTTTCACCTTGCATTGATCAAGTCTCCGTTTAGGGTTTGTTTTCTGTTTTTATGGTTCTTGTGGTTATGTGTACAACCACGCTAGGTTAGGATGAACCGATAAGACCTGCTGCTGCTGCGCCGTCTGGACGTTCAGCTGTGAGAGCTCAACTAATAAAGCGTTCAGCAGCGGTAACTGTCTGATAACATCCCCAAATGAAGCTGAGGACGTCTCTTTAAGCTGCTGTGGCTTTGGAGTTGAAGTTAACTTGCTCGATCCAAATTTGATCTCTGCAAATTCACGCACGTCAGATGATTCTACTTCATTATTTCCATCTTCTGGATCCTCTATATTAAGGTTCTCCATTGCAGCAAATAACCCCGTAAAGCCTGAAATAGGAAACAGTAGTTATATTTTGAAACGGAACAGTTTGCATATGTTTTTTTTGTTGAACAGACAGTCATATATACTGCATAGTGAGAATATGGAGGAAAAAACAGCTTGATTTTCTTCAGAGGCCCAACAAAATATATGCAATTTGGTGCAGATGCTGATATTTATGACTAAAAAGATGAAATTCTGATGCATTTCATATAAACCAATGAGGTCTTTACTTATGACTTACATAAAATGATATAAATATCAGTCGTCACTATATCTCTCAATAATATATCTGAGTAAGATATTTAAATGCTTAGTTTTATGATCAAAGCTCTGTGCTTGCAAGACATTTAATGCAATGCAATGCAATGCAATGATGACTGAGATGAACGAATAAACACCTTCTCAAAAGCCTGATTATCTGTATCTGCAACTCCACATTTGAACATGATTTTTTCTAAAAATAGAAAACCAATGTCTGGATAATCAAGTAAACCTAATTTGCTTCAGTCCAGTAAGTGTTATAAAATATATATAAAAATAAAATTTCACAGTAAAAAGACACATGAGCCAACCTGAAGGTTTACGTATGTACAGTCAAAAGACCCTTACGTGCTAATAAAGTCTAAACTATCAATCAGACGACAGAATGCATGCAGTAGATTGTGTGCGACGGGGTTTTTTGATCATCAAAACTTTAACATCCTACTTTTACTCTCCTGTGGGTTCTTCACGCTGGAGGTGTAAAACAGAGGAGGAGGACAGAATGTGGTGTGTTCCTGTGCATCTTCAGACCACGAGATCCGCTGCTGTGCCTGTTCAGTCTGAGTAAAAGCTGGAAGCCCTGGCTGCTTTGCCTCTGAGGTCATTATATCGGCAGATTGTCCGGCAGGGTTAATTTGTTGTAAAAGGACATCCCCAGGATGGTTCTCAGGTACTTTCGGAGGCATTTCATCTTTTTCATTAAATCTTGCACGCACCGATGAGTGTTTTTCTCCTTTTCCAAGGGCCCCACCAACTTCAAACACTCTGTTTTCTGGGATATGAGGAATTAAATGAGCTCCCAGACTTACAATCTTATACGCCAGAGAAATATCACCAATGCTGTTGCCCATTAGATTGCATACTGGGGTGCTCAGTCTCTCTGCATAAGCGGATGGGTTGCCAATACCGTGTTTTTCAACATCTAATTTGATTTTCTCCATCACTTTAGCGAGGGATATCAAAGAGCTTCCTATAAGTCTGGGAATGTCATCTTTTACATCCAACACCATTGCGTAGAGAGGGGTGTTCAGGAGATGAGCGTGCAACGCGTGCAGACTGATTTTAAAAAGACACGATTTGCCTTTACGGAAGAAAAACTTGAGATGTTCTCCATCATCTGCTTGAGATATAGCCTCAGGTGATCCCGATTTAGATGGAAGATGCTCTTGTTTTGATTGGTATATCAGCAGCGTGGGGAAATCTAAGAAGCGAACAGCCACCGCAGGATCCAAAACATTGCCACGTGACCCGTCAAAGCGAACGTGATCGATCACCAGTTCCAGTGAGAAGAGCGTTTCTTGCGTTGATGACATGTTCCTTGGCGCGAGAGTAGCCTAATACAAAACGCTTTCACACATAAATAATCGTTTGTTGAGGAGAGATTGTTTATATATTAAACGTAACGGAGAGAAACAGAACTCGGAAGCGGTGTGTGCGTGAGCGTCGCATCGCTTAGCAACAACATCGTCTCAGGATTTATACGTCACGGACACTGTGGGTTACTGGGAAATGTAGTTTATTAATTTTTTTTCCTTTCAAAAATGATTTAAAGCCGTATTGTAGTGTTTTTTTTAGAAGTAAAATGCTAATAAAGCGTATATATTATTACTAAGTATAATACTGATAGATAAGTGGAACTATTTCTATTCTTTTTAATTGTAATCTAATACATTTTAAAATTATTATTTTAGGGTTTGCATAATTTCAGCCATGTACACTTGGTAACGTGTTGCAAATGAATGGAACATTTCTCTTGATGTTGTTCTGTGGTTGTTAAATAATAATAATAATAATAATAATAATAAGACGAAGAAAAAGAAGATGAAGATGAATAATGATGTTATTGATCCCCTTTTGGAGAAATTCCTACTTACAAAGCAGCACAATAGAAAAATCAGAAATAACATCCAAGAAGAATATTTTTTTGTTCATGACTACCTAAATATATATTGAGTAGTAATAATATATATATATCTATATGATATATATATATATGATAAATATATATATAAAAATATATATATATAAAAATTATAATAGATATAATATATAATATCTATATATATAAATATATATATATACACACACACACATACAGTGGGTATAGAAAATAATCACCTCCTTTAAAATAATCATTATTTTATTGCTTTGCAGCCTGAAATGAAAACAGACACAGTTTTTTTGTTTTATTCAGCTGTGTTTGCTCAGTGAATCTGTGCGTATGCAAAAGTATTATAATTTAATGCATAGTTTCACATGAACCAGTGGCCAGTGTAATGTGTTTTTACAGGTCAGCTGCAGGCATTTTTAATTAAATGCATCATCATTTATTTGTTTATTTATTTTTTTTTTTCATTTGAAAAAATTATATATATACTATATATATATATATTTATATATATATATTAGTTAGTAGTTAGTCAGTGAATAGTATAACGTAATGTTATGTATACATTTCCACAAAAAAGTAAGTCAGTTACGTTTACTTCACTAAATATTTTTAAAAAATAATTCAAGCATTAACCCTCAATTTGGTTTATTTCAAAATCCAAAAAGACTCAAAAAGACCTAAAAATGATTTCCCTCAGTCTTCCAGTTGGGGCCACTATTCCTCCAGGTTCAGATCATAGTTGGTTTTTCAAACTGATATCCAAGAATATTTCATCCTTTAATACACAAGCACCAAACAATCTCATTCTAAATGGCCTGATGTGAAAACTATGAACTTTTCAGAAATAACTTCTCTGAAAAATCAATTCACCGCTGTATATACACTACATTCCTGCCCTCCAAGTGCGTGGGCGGAGTTTGGCAACAGCTCGACCAATCATCGGCCGCGGTGGGCGGAGCTACAGACCGGCTTTATGTGATCCGACCAAACGCCAGTATTTGGATTGAGTGAGTGGAGGCTGCACGGAGAACATCAGTGTCTCTGTATGGAATATAATAATTCACTGCCTCTGTGTTTTAAAGGAATGAGACTGACGTTCATCTGCACATTATGGGAGTTTCTTTTACTCTGAATGCTGAAGGTAAGGTTAACTTTTTTGAATAGTAGCAACTATCAGGCAGAGTTGTTACTGTGTTGCGATTTTTGTAACAATAGCGTCCGTGAGAAAAACTGTAGCGACTTTCATTTAGTTTGTGTCAGGTTTGGTTTGGTAATACAAACCCTTGGACTGTGATTTAAAGCCTAGTGAGCTGTCTACCTAGGCGTCACAGTCATGTGCAGCAGGTTTGGGCGTTTTAGGGCGCGTTCCTTGTTGTCAACGCAGATGATGCCCAAAAATGATGTCTGTTTGACAGTTCGCTAAGTTTGTGAAAATCATTACCTGAGTTCTCACTGTTGTTTAGTGTGTGTGTCCTTGAAACAATTCTGAGAACTCAGGTGAAAATATCACACAAGCACAGACTCGTATGCATGCAGCAGACACATGCACTTTGTCATTTTGCATCTTTATTGTATGTATTTCAGGCTTGTCCTGTACATCTGGAGTTGTCGGGTTCAAACGTAGCTTAGAGAATGTGCTTTAAATAACATAAAGGCAGTCAAGATAAAGTTGATATTAAACACAGGCTGTCAGATATCCACTAGAGGGCTCTTGAATGTTCTTATGGATCAACAATCCAGTGCTATTGTCAAATTTTCTATTATAGTGATTATCCATACCACATGTTTCCAACACATTAGTCTTTGCAAGACAGAATTAAGAGTTTGGTGATCTGAAACTAAACACAGGTTCATCTTACAGTAATATGCAGTTCATGTGGTAGAATTACCCAATGTTTACTGTTTGGTGGCAGAGTGACAAATATCAGATTTATTACTTGATATGTGCTGATACTTTATTAAGGACGATATTTAATTGTCTCTCAAAGGATTTATTTGTCTCTCAAAGGACTTCAGTATGAGTGTTTTCTCTGTCTTCTGAACAGCCAGCGCGTATCCGATTATGGTCAGGTAATTGCACGTTTGATTAGACAAGTCCTTGTGTCAAGGTTAATAAGGCATTTTCTTCATAGCCGTGTCAGTAATACGTGAGGTGCCTGTCTCTGAGGATGAATCCACCTGGAAAGCCTTTATACTTTGTAGACTCGGAAATGCATTGTTCTTTAAGGCGAAGTGTGCTATTAAAATAGCTGAGTGAACTATATGTGAACTTTCAGTATGTTTATTTCCCCAAAAAGTGATTTGGTTGCAGATGGTGGGAAAAATGCATTGTTAATGTTATGATGAAATGGAAGTAGCGACAGATATTTTCTTCCGCATTGTGATGTACACTGTGTGAAATGGATTTTTGAAAGAAAAAAAAATTGTAGGACTGGGATTTGGTTCAATCCATCGGTTATTGACTGAATTTTGAGATGTGGGCATTGCACTCTAAAAAAGTAAAATATTTGCTTATGCACAGAAGAATTGTTCTTAATAAGATCAACATGCATTTAGAAAATAAATAGGATGCATTTTGATTTAATGCGACATTAAATGCAAATAACTAACAGCAACTAACCATCTAGTCATGCATGCTTGTATAAATAGACTTATAAAATCCCAGATCTGTTGTTGTTGTTGACATCAAAGGCCTTACATCCAAATCAAACTCTACAGCGCCTCTTGATCTGTCTTTTAGTAGAAGCCAAGCAAACTGTACAGACGCCAAATGTACGCTATAAGTGAGATGTATAGTATAGTCAGTGTGCGGTTTAAATAGTCTTATAACAGACTGTTAAACTAAGTCGTGAGAGAGTTGTTGTAGACAACAATAATTGTTGAACTTTGCAACATTGTCATTGAATCAGCACTGAATCTGAATAATGACTTCTGTAGAGCGCTTTATAGCTGAAATTAAAAGCGCTTTAAAATTGATGAAACATGATTGATGCAGTTTTGTGACATTAACATTGTGTTCCTGTTTATTACTTTGAAGCTTCTTTTGAAACAATCTGTATTGTGTAAAGCGCTATATATAAAGGTGACTTGACTTGACTTCACTAGATTAAGGAAATTGTGAATTTTCATTGTAATTGGCATGTTTAAGTTTCCTTGTTGCTTCCTTACGTTCCCTTGAGAGAAACGAGAAGTTTTTCTTCCCATCGCTGGGTTTAGATGGCAGAGTGGCTGCAGACGGATGTTTATCTTGCGTTGCACTCCTGAATGAGTCCATAACATAATGACAGGAAATTAAAGCTCGTTTTGGAGTCTTCTCTTGAAAATAACATCTGTCAGGACTCAGGACAGGTGGACAGCTGCTCGCTACCCTCACGTCGAGCAGGAACGTTTTGTTTAATGTGAACCAGGTTAATGCCATTTAGTATGCGTTTTGCATTTCTTTAGAGTGTCGGAAATGGAAATGCGTTTCAATCTACTGTTGTACCAGTCTGATTGAATATGACAGGGGTGTGAGTCAAGCAAAACATATGAATCTTAGCTTTGCATCTAATCCGTCACACAGGAATAGAATATCTTGAGACGTGGCAATGAGGACCAAAGGATGCCAAGACAACTGTTTATCGCTGTTATTGCCCTCATACTACAAGGATATTTCATGTTTAACCAGAAGAGAGAAGATGGACTCCAAATGAAATGGATTAGTAAAGGCCATCTGCTCTGCATGTTTACTGGCAACTCATTCAACAACTAATGACCTTTCATAAGGCAATAGTCACTATTATTAATGCTTGTAGTGATTTATACAAAACATTGATGCTGAGTATGAAACTTCAGTATGTGATTCATCCAAGATGTTTGTGCTTCAAACATGAATGATTCCTTAAATCATGTGTCTTGTTGTTGAGATATGATCGATTTTTGTTGATTGGTGGACAATTTGGTGGACAATAAAATGAATAGTATAGTATCTACAGACCAGAATATCACAGAAACTTTTGCTTTGGGTGCATTGGATAAGAGATTTTTATTTTCTTTTGTTTGATTCATTTTTTTTATTGCATATCATGGATGTTTTTAGCCATGCACATTTGTGGTTGGTTTTGTAGTCAGTCACCCGTCTGGTTCATTCTCTCTCGTACTTGTTAATGACCAGCAGTTGTGATTGGCATCATCAGAGCAGATCTCTGCCAGCTGCTGGGTGATGCCACACAGGCATGTTTGTTTAGTCAAACCGTACTTGGGTAACTGTTGTCGTTTGGCGGAGATGCGAGTATCATGACAATGAATGTTTTTTTTGGTTTTGGAATCTTTTTGTCGGCTCTCAAACATGCTGTTGGGTCATTCTGTGTCAATTCAACCAAATTTCAGAAACTTCCCAGACTAATTATTTTTTTTTTTTTTTTTTGTTTTTTTTTTTTTCTGAAGAGAGTCAAAATATTAAAAAAAAAAAAAAAAAAAAAAATATATCGCATTGTGGCCCTGTCGCATTGTGGCCCTGTGAGCAAATGGTTAAATTGTACACATTTTCAGTGGTCGAAAACCAAATGTTGGTCACTTTACAAAGAGCTAATACTTTTTTATTTTAAAGAGGAGTATGTGAAGAACAAATAACGTTGAAACTAGAAATATACCGTGTTTCACTCTATCAAAACAAATTGCATAGAACATACCCTGTCTGAGTGCCATAATTATTATTTTTTCCAAAATTGACATGCCTGCAACTCAAGAAGTGTTTAAGATATCTTAATATCCTTTTAGGCTCTGGTTCTTAACAAACCTTTCTTTTGGTACATTAATTTTTAAGGCCTTATATGTTTCGGTTCCAGAGATATGGGCATCTCAATGCGACCCCCATGTGAAAATTGTTTAAATTTAGCATATTGCATTCAGCTAATCCTTTTTTTTTTTTTTTTCCTTTAAAGAGGAATGTCTAAAGAACAAATAATGTTGAAGCTAGAAATATGTCTTGTTTTCCTTTATCAAATTTATTTTAGAAGTCCTGTTGGTTACCAGTAGTCCACTGCTGCCTTCACATTGGAAATTGAATAAGGTTAAACAAGGTTAAACAGTTTGAATGCCACAATTATGTTATATATATATAATTATATACAAGTGACTTTACAAGTCACTCTTGTTGTTTGTCTTTATCTCATTTAGATGTGTTTGACTCATGTATGATAGGACTCTGTGGAGACATTAATTTTATTTGCAAGGCAGGTTGTGTAACACTCTCTTTAACCTCTGGCTGTATTCTGTATCAGGATCTTTGGCTTGAACACTTTACATTGTTCTTAGCTATGAGGACATGAATATACATATGAAATCTGAGCAGGTATATCTCCATCATTCAGTCGTCAGTGTGCACGCGTCCACACCGACACCATCTCATGTTGCAGCTGGGTGAAAGAGACGCCCTGATTGAGTTTCTTAGAGATGTTCTTGTTGCACGCTGTCGTGCGTTTCTGAGCAGGAGATGATTTACTGGCCCAGGGAATATCTGCTGCTGCTAATTTTGGCTTTGTCGTTGACGTTGTTTTTCCCTTTTGTCTGTTGTTGTGTATGGATTCAGTCCTACAATGCATCTTGGAGTGCTGTTACAAATGATTAAGATTGAGAAATGAATACTTTTATTCTTTAAGGATGCATGACATTGATCAAAAGTGACAGTAATGACATTTTTAAAAGATGTCAAATTTCAAATAAATGCTGTTCTTTTGAACTTTCTATTCATCAAAGTATCCTGAAAGAATATGCATCCCAGTTTTCATAAAAATATTTAGGAGGAAAGGTTTTTTTAAAATTTATTATTAGAGATGTGGAGAAGAGGTGTATTTTAGTGATTTCTGAAGATCATGTGACACTGAAGACTGAAGTAATGATGCTGAAAATACAGAATTACATCACATGAATAAATTACATTTTACAATATATTATAATAGAAAACAGTTCTTATAATTGTAAAATTATTTCACAATTTTATTGTTTTTACAGCATTTTTGATCAAATAAACACAGCCTAGGTGAGCAAAAGAGACTTCTTTCAAAAACATTAAAAAATCGTACAGACACCAAACTTTTGAACAGTAATGTGGTGAATATAACAGTGCTATAGAGCTAATAGTTTATCAGAATTTCACTGTATTTTTTAACTGTTTTATCAAAGACTAAGAGTCTTCTAACTTACTTGAAACATCTCTTTAAAGTTAAATATGCAGCAGAAAGTCGGTGGATCTGCGTGCTGCGAAGATATTTTTTAAGCATAACCAGAGGTGTGTGTTGTGTGTGTTGTGTGTGTGTGTGTGTGTTGTGTGTGTGTGTTGGGTTTCAAGCCACGCATAATCATGTTTACAGGCCCAATGTAAGCATGTTATGTTTTGCAGATGAAATATAAGTTGCTTATCTCCTTGGTCTGTCACTCATCCCATTCTGTTTGTGCCAACATGGCTTTACTGAAACATTTATATGAGAGCTTGGCAGTAAATGAAGCTGAAGTGGGTAGTTTTTGCACTATAAGCACCCAATTAAATTGCACAAACAACGTTTTCCCCCCTTTCGTTGTTCAACATACTGAACTCATTTCATTGGTGTCATAAATTGACATGTCAGGCCACTCAGACAAACAGAGCAAAACATCACAGTCAGTGTTTCATTTATACGAGGAAGTATTTCAACACTGAACACAAATCACAAATCCATTGTTGTCAGAGATGCTGGCGTTTCTCAGCCACACAAAGTGACGTTCTTGCAGTATTCATGCATCAGGGACCGAATTGTAAGTAACAGCTCATTTGTCATGTGCTGTACTGTTTTTTTTTCAATCACTTTTTGTAGGCTCGATGGGATTTTGTGTCATATAGCCTGTTTCTTTTCCTCATGTACGTTTATGTGTCTGCATGCATCAGGGATGTGCATTTTGTGGACGATTTAACTGCTGTAATCCAATCGCCATCCATATGCCACATGTGATCTGACGTTGGTTGATGGTTTGATGCTTTCTGATGGTGGAAGCCCATTATCAACTCATTTCCTCCAGAGAGTGTGCTTTGTGTTAATGGATGCAATTCTCCTGGATTGTTCTCTAATACCAAACTAGTCAAGACTAGGAAGAACATGATTGTTCATGGGTTTTGAGCACAACATGGACAAGAATGTAGGAATTTAACTGATGTGCATGCTGACTGATCTTAGAGAATTTTAGGTTTTGGTACTGTATGAGTTAGAAATATTCTTATATTATTATTGTGTGTTGTTTTCATTGGGAAGCTGTTTTCTTCTTTCTTTTCTGCACTGATGCCAGACTTATAAATGAAATTCATCTGGTTTTTCTACTGGTTTTGATGTCAAAACATAAACTGACATGCACAATGCAGCAAGAACCACGGGTAATGCGTATTTACATGCATAGAGAAATTGTGCTAAAGGCCATTCAAAACATTACGTTTTTTCTTAACCTGTTTATCACTTTTCCTCATTAAAGTATGTGCTTTTAAAGTGTTTTACAATGATTTTTTCAGGTAATTGAAGAAACAATCAAGGTAAATGTGTTTTATTTTTATATACTATTTTAGTATTTATTTTGAATTAGCTTTTACTTTTAATATTTTAATTTTAGTTTTAGTAATTTTATGTACTATCTAACCATTTGTGTTTGTTTATTTTTTTAAAAACAACATTTAATTTTTTTTTTTAGTTTTAAAATCTCAGCTTTAAATTTGTTTTATTTCGATATTCTATGTTTATATTTTTATTTAACTTTTTATTTGTTTTCATCTTCTATTTTACATTCTATTTCAGCATAATTTTCATTTGACAAAAATATTTTTAAGTAGTTTTTCCTTTTAGTTAACAATAACAAGGGCTAAACTAAATATGCTGTTGTATGCAATTACGGTTAGAATTTTACCCACACAAAATTTTTGTATAGTATTAAATTCACAGATATCCATAAATGGACATTAACTTAAGGGCTAATTTTTTTTTATAAACCCAATTTCTTTGTCTAAAAACATCTTTATAAGGACACCATCATCTGTTTGTTACATGTGAATTTTGGTCAACTGTACATTATACTGCAGCATTCTGTGGAGAACATTGAGACCGAAGTGAGAGTGAAGGTCTGAATGGCGAACTGGTGAAGCAGAACTAGCAGCATGTGGGTCAGGACTGCTGACCCTTCTGCCCAGGGTCATGATGTCTGGTGGCAGAGAGAGCTCTGAGATGTTATGACCCCACTTTTATCATCTGAAGTATGAGCTGCACACACGGTTCAGTGAAATGTAGGCAAAGACCGACATATGACTTGCATGCATTAATCCCTGCACAGTTTATCCCAGAGTGCTGCTTGTGGAGGGGAAAATGGATTTTATCGCTTAGATGAGTCTGTAGCGTTTGACCCTTGTGCGGATAACAGTGCTTGTTCATAAACAGTTTGAGTCCAAATCATCACATCACACAAAACATGATGATGATACTGTAAATGCTCAGGTTGCTTTATTTATAGGATTCGAGATAAATGCTTTTTATCCCCCTATGGAATTAAAATTGCATTGAAGCTTAATATCCTTCAGAGTGGTTGAAAGCTTAGACACAGCCATAGACACTATTTTTGTATTGTAGTTTGTGTCATTTTGTGTTTGTGTGAAATCAGCCACGTAAGTTTCTCTAGGCTGTTTTTTTTTTGTTTGTTGTAGGTTTTTTTTTATTTATTTTTTTTACAGTGAATTTACCATGGTAAACCTTGGATAGAATCACAGTAACTTGCAGTCTCTCATGTCTGATTGCTTTTATAAAATGGCAGCGATAGCTAAATGGAAACACACCAGTGTTCAATAAATAATTTTAAATACTGTAAATAACTTTTTATTTTAATATTAATGTGATATTCTGGTCTCTACATGTGTCTTGGGTCCTTTCTTCATTTTAAGACTGTGGGATTTTCTCACTTGGGAAAAATCGTCCAGGTTACACACTGAAGTTTAATACTTGCCTTAATGGAAAAAAGAACCTGAACCCTGTGTTTGAGCAATAGTTATGTAGGGATGGTTAGTGATGAAACAATTAGTCACATTATCGACAAGGTTGACAATAATTTTTTTTGTTGAACATTTGTTTTCTACAAACGCTACAGTGTGGGAAAACAGCAGTTAAGAAAGCAGCTGATCATAGCGATTGTGGATGTTTGCAGCGCTCTGCAAATCGACACTTCTAGGAGTTTAATTATATAACACTTTTCTGCAATAGACTGGTTTGTAAAGCAAGCAGCTTTACCGTATTCAAACTGTAAAAAACTGTCAGTGTCGCTTTCAGTTAGAATTACACTTGATGTTCTGCTATAATAAAGCACGCTCTGTTGGTATATTGAATATGTGTAGAAATATGTATACTCAATATTTTAAGCGGATTGCAAAAACCGAAATAATTTCATTAAGCCTAAATATTAATGTGTGAAATAATAATCAAATACCGTTTGATGCAGCCCTAATGATGGTACTTTTTTTAGTGAGTGAATTAAGTTTATAGGGTTGGGTATCGTTTGAATTTGATCAATTCTGCTTCTGCTTATTGATTCCGATTCTTATCGATTCCCAGTTTCGATTCCAGTGTGGTCTAAAAAAAAGGAGTTCAAACATTTAGATATCAAGCATATTTATTCTTTCTATTTTTGAAAAACATTTAGATGCAACTGAATACTATGAACAAAATCAGGAGGCTACATAAAAACTGGACTCAATTAAGAACTCTGTGCATTCATAGATTTTATGATGAATGATTCAATGACTCACTTACAATTGACTTGTTTCATGATTGGATGAATCAGTGTTTTTGATGAAATCTCTTGAATGATGATTCATCAGCCTCCTGTTTCCGCGCCACTACTTGCTAAACAACGTAATCGATCATCTTTTATTTGAAATGGTCAAATTACTTTCAAAAGGGATTTACTCTATTTTTTAATCGCTACCTTACACATCCTTGTTTAATATCCCAAGCTATAAAACTTTAATTCCCGGTAACTTTTGGTACTGTATGATTGAAAAGACCCCTCTTTGTAAGGCCGTTGCATACAAATCAATGACAGCTGATTGAGAGTGAATTATCACATCAATGTCTTTAACAGGCTGTTAATAATGTCATGTTTCGTGGTGGACCACCTCTCTTGCAGCATGTTTAGATTAAATCACAAGTTGCAGTCTTTATACTTCCAAAATGTCATGTTTAATAAATGTGTATGTTGAAAGTTACGAGCACTTTACTGGTACAAGTAATCCTACAACCAAATGTCCTATCTTACTTTAGAATAATCTATAAAAAAACTTACTTTTTATTTTAGCCTATTATTTACTAAAACAGTCTTCGACAATCCAGATTCAATTTAATTTCCCAGGTCTGTTTGTCCGTTTGAGCGATACGTGAGAGTCATTGGTCTGGGTCGGTTAGTGTCTGACTCACAGTAGAGACAGTGAGAGTGGATCAGTCAATGTAATCGACGCTGGCCCGTTGTTTTGGGTGTTTTTTTGTTTTCGGGACTCAGGGGGCCATGAGGGTTAAACCCTGATGCGATTTTCTCTCCATTGGCTCCAGACAATTGTGGACAACTGGACCCCGGCGCTCTTGAGCTCGGATCTGAAGATGAGAGGGATTTTCGAGCACATTACCTCGGGCCTATTGTGAGAGCGGAGGCATGCGGCCGCTTGTGGACTCTGTTCTATTCACTTTCTCTCGACTCAGCCTTTTTTCGCGTTCCTAGGTTTCACATCATGCCTGAGCGCGATAGTTCACGTGCAGTGGTGCTCGTTTGTAAGGCTGCAGAACAGATACCAGACGCCTGTTTGTTTGGTAACAAAAAGAGAGCAGAGGGGTTCTTGGGTAATATGTCCCTCTCTGTATGGCCTCAAGCGACTCAAGCCATTCATTTATTGTTTCTCTGGTTGGTTTGTTAATTTTAAGTTGGGGGCCTTAAAGTCCCTTGTTGGTCTTTAAAATGGTCTGATTTTTTGTAGAAAACTTATGGGCAGATCATTTTTCTTTTGTTTTTTTTCGTGTAAATAATCATATAATGAATATATTTGAGTTTTCACAGATAATCTAAGGGTTTCAGCATGTTGCGAGGGTGTTCTGAGGTGGTTTGCTAGGTGATTATTTTCTGGTCCAAGTCTCTGTGATTAGTCTAACTCTAAACATGGCTTAGGTTGATTCGTTTGCTTAGAGGGGGCCCGACTCTAACTGGCTTAGTTGCTAATGCAGTTGCTAACGATCTGATTGTTTTCAGCATGTTGCTATGTGTGTTCTGATTGGTTGCCTAGTGATTGTATTTTTCTGGTCCAATTCACTGTGATTAATTCTAAACTCTAAAACATGGCTATAGGTTTCTATGGCGTTGACTAAGGTGATCTGAGTTGTTTGTCATTTGCTAGTGTGTGCTGAGTGTTTCTGGTGATTATGTTTTGGTCCAATTCTGAGGTTGCTAGGTGATATTTTTTGGTCCAATTCATCACTGTGATTTATTCTAAACTCTAAACATGGCATTAGGGGCGATGGCAGTTGCCAAGGTGATCTGAAGTCTGATTTCAGAAATGTTGCTTAGGGTGTTTCGTTTCTGGGGGGTTGCTAGGGTCACCTACTAGTTCCAAGTCTGTAATATTCTGGATTCTAGATCTTGTTTTTTTAGTCCAAATTTAGTTTATAAAGTTTGCCCTTTATCAACCTTTCTTCTTGGTCCTTAAAATTGTCGTCAGTTACTTTTTAATGGCAACTTGTTTGCAGTCAGTTTTGTAATAATGGAATTTGTTTTTCACCTTGTTAATAACCTTCAACTAAGGAAAAAATTTGTGTTTTCAGAGCCAAATCACGCTCTAGACGATTTAAATTTAATATCCTTTAAATCGTTTTAAAAATTGTTAAATCTTTTTGGTGTAAAAACCATTGTATTAAATGTATGTAATATTTAAATGTTGTCATTTAATTTAATAGTATTTGTTTGTGTTGTTTTTTTATCAGTTCATGCATTTCTTAGGAATTGAATCTATAATCTCTTGACATTGCAAAGAAACAGAAACATTTTAATAAACATAATTTTATCACTATTATGAATTTTATAGAAAAAAAAGCATGAAGCCTAAAGTTTGATCAAAAAGTATTTTTGCCTGTCGCATCGCCCAAGAGCCCTGATATGCATCAAGACCTCAAAAACAAGCTGAACATCATTCTCGTGTGTAATAATGAAAACTCATCAGCCGTTATGTTAGTTTGGGTAGAATTTGTATTTATTAGACTGGGCTTTCTTATTATGAACTCCTTAAAATTCTGTTTTTATGGGTGAGGAGTTTCAAGTATTGTGTCAAATGGAGCGTAACCTTGACAGATGTGTGGTAATGTGGTCACGATATAATTGGTTTGTGTTAGTTATGAGCCTCATGGGAGTTGATGCTGGATGGGTTGAATGTTCTAACCTCCTCATCTGACCCTCTTCCTTGGGCAAAACAATATTAGAAAATCAGATTCTTCCTTCATGCAATACACGTGGGCTAGATAACAATTATACAGCAGGTTTAATGCAATAATTGTCAAATGAGCTTTGAAAACTGCTGGTCAGTATAATGAATCATTAAAGACAATTTTATTTAGAATGTTCAATGAAACAGTTTAAATTGTAACATATTAAGCGTACAAATAGCAGTTAAGTTCAGTTTTCTGTAAACAAGTTTTTGAATTTGATTTGATCAACATGTTAATCAAAGATGATTGATTGGAATTCGTGAAGCTATATAGATTCTTCTTTCAAACGGGGTTTCTATACATAATTTGTTATCCACGTCTAAATTTTTTACCCAGCATGCATAATTGGCTCCTGTTTATCGGACCTTATCCATTGATAATAATACTAGTTCTGCTTGTAGAAACCATGGTAATACTAAAAAATAATATTTTTTTGAACACACACATGCCCCATGGGGATTATTGGAAATATCTTCTAAACACCATGGTGCATGTAGATGAAAATCTTTCAATGTCAGTTGGCTCTCTTTGGTCATACTGATACACCATCGCCTGTACCATTGTATTTCCTGTTAAGTCTTTTCTTCCACGTGAAAACTAAAACTCAGTACAATGCTTATGCGATGGTAACAATCGACGCTGTAAAACAAAAACTGGCGGACATGACGTTCTGGTGACTATTGATTTGAGGAATAAAAGCAATTGATTCTAAGAATGGTTCTAATTACTATTAACATGCATCACAAAGGAACAGCACTAGAAGCATGGGAATAGAGCATTCCCGGCTAAAGAACATAAATTTAGATGTTGAACATGTTCGTATAGTCAATAGATAAAACCAGTTAAGGCTTTTCTTGACTTTGGCACTTGTGGATGTGTAGGTGTCATTGGAAAACCATTGAGTCCACGTTGTTCAGAGTGTGTTTTAGCTAAGTTTACTTTACAGGCTAACTGAAACTTTTAGTCATGCTACTAGTTTTGCAAGTATGTAGCTGGTGCTGACTGATGTCACAAATTTCTTTATGCATGGGAATACTTTGTTCGAGTTGATACGATTTCGCACACAAATGCGTAGTGCATGCAATATTACCTTTCAGTGGAAGTGTAACAGTATATTTTGAAAACCGAAAGTAAGATCAGTTATCTCCAGGTATGTCACTCAGTTGTTTGAATCAAGCTACACAACACATGTAAACAATGTGGAACAAAATTCCCTCTCAAAATACCAAGTGTATACCCTGTGTCCGCAAAGTCAGTTACGTTTTTCGTCTACACCAATAATATTGACTGACGCATTTCATGGTAGAAAAAAAAATATCCTCACATGTTGTCTGATGTTGTCCTATGGTCAAAGCCATGTTTTTACCATGCTTATTTTTTAAACGTATACTCTACTAGTGGCGCATTCCCACAAATAGCCCCTTAAAACCAGTAATTCCCCTACTGCTGTCCAGACTGTCTTGAGAGCTCCTCATTGTTAGTGTACTCAAGTGTTTAGTTCTTAATATCGTTAATGGTCACATGGTCAGTCACTGGCTCCACTTGTTGAGCTGTCCAGTAAAAAGTTTCCGTTTCAGCACGGCCGTCGACCGTCTTCGCTCTAGTCCTGCATTCCGCCGTCGACTTTATCGTTCTATTCCCAGGTGATGGTGCTATGTCCTGCAGGAAGCGTTGTTTCCCTTTTCCTGTTTTAACTAATGAAGGTCCCACATTGAAGCTACTTAATTAGAGAGTCACTTATCAAGCAGTTCTGGTATTTACACCTTCTCTGTCATCGCGCAGCCAGCCAGTTTGTGTCTCTGTCGCAGGTCAGAGCGCATTTAGTGAGGCGTGAACGCTGAGCGTTAACGAATTCGGTTGCAAATCGTGCAAGTGCGCACACATTTTACGAGCATCTCAGTGCATTTCTTCCTGCAATGTTAGGTCTGCCCGCCCCTCTTCCCCAGGCTTATCTTATCCGCTTCTTCTTCGCCCCTAGAACCGTCCTGCACGGAAAGATAATTGCTGATGACCAGTTTTCATGAATCTAAGTTTGTTTGATAATTTCAGAGGATGTCCCTCATTACAGCGGTGGTCCTTGACACTAATTGTCAGAATCAACTGGGATTTTCAATTGTGTTTGATTTTATAAGAAGTGACGAAAATCAGCACCTGAGTCATGTTTCTTTTGAACTAGCCATAGATCTTCACATAATGCACTTATTTTGACACAAATAGTATGTGAACTGTTGCACAGTTCCCTGTGATTTAATATGACAGACTAAAGATTTCCTCCTCCTTTCATGTGGATTCTGTCAGTGTATGAATAAAACTACAGCTCCGTCTTGTGACCTCAAATACATTTTAAACTATTTTAGTCAAGCATGATCTTACGAGTTCTTATACCTGTTTTAGTGCTGCATGACACATTGGTACTATTTTACATGTCGTTTCGGTTCCAAACCTGTAAAGGCTTTGTCGTCTTCGGGAACAACATTTAAGATATTTTGGATGAAAATGCGGGAGGCTTGTGACTGTCCCCAGATACCGGGCAAATAAATAACAGTGTCAGTCCAGGAGTTATGAAAAGCATCCTCAGGCCTATCCATCTGTCCTCAGTGGTTCAGTATGAATTTAAATGAAGCGGCAAGACTTTTTTGTACGTGAAGTGAAAAACAAAAATAACGTTTAGACAATTTGTCTCCTCTGTGTCTCCTCCACATCATTGTTTAGCCATTTTTGGAGAATATGTTCTGAATCCATATTATTCTTTTCTGTTAAATGCCATAAGGATTTTTATATCAGATCAAAGCAGACATTTTGTGTCCATAAAAAAATATCCTGTCGGCAACGTAAGCTGCTGCATTCAGCTGATTTCCATACTGTATAACGAAAAGCAAAATATTTGAAAGTGTGGTTTCTTATTTTATATTTAAGATGAATTTTGTGAAAATAAAATGAAAATAAATGATGGTAGTGTGTTTACTAATTTTGTTTTTTTAGTGTAGTTTGTGTTATTTAAAACCTGTACTTACTAAAATATATAAAAGAATAAGTGGTCATATTAAATTTTATTCTGTTTTGAATTTTTGAATTCTTGCTGACAAATGGGTAAAACCTAATGGTCTGAGAAAGATAGTAGCAAATATTGGTAAAGATTTAAAATTACAATGAATTAATATTTTGGGTCTGCACTGGGATCTTTATGTAGAGTCTTTTCATCTTATTTAATGATTCTTGATGCCTGACTAGAGTTTCTGATATATGAACTTGATATATATTGTTGCACTAAATGACATATTAGTGTCTGTCTGTCTTTAAGTCATGGAAAAATGTATGATAGTCATTATTTTTACTCTGGAATTAAACAAGACGCAATGTAATGTACAGAGAAACCCCTAAATTAAAGCTGTATTAAACCTTGACTGTTTTCATGCTTGAAAACCCCTTTTCGTCTTTGAGGCATATTGTTTTCTGAATAATGTATGACACTTGTTGAGAGTTACGATGAGTGGAAACGTGTGCTGTCAAGCTTCAAAAAAGATGCAGAAACCCCAGATCAGTCCATTTTGCAAACAAATCTTTCAGGCCAGTTTTGGGAAATGGATCAAATGATTCATTGAGAAGATCCAACTCAAAAGAATGATTCGGGTTTAGAGCGACATGAGGGTGAGAAAATGATGACAGAATTGTATTTTTGGCAGTTACTGTCTCACAACATGGCTCCATTCAATCCGAATTTGTAATTTTTCAATTTAATTGGTAGAAATACAAAATTATTACACGTCCGTAAGGGTGTAACGTACGCCCCCCCCCGTACCGTGTACCGCAACGTCCCGGCATGTTTTCACTGAACATAGTGCCATCTCCTTCTTGACTTCATTGCATTATTGTTTTCTTGTTTTAAGTGTTTTTGTGATTTTGGAGTTGTAGATCTCAGAAAGAGCCTTTTATCAAGTGTGTGAAGGAAATTGGCCTTTATTTCCTGTTGTGTTCTGCCATGCTGGTCACTCTATTGTTACACTCTCATACACAATTTGCTTAGAGGACACGGCACTTTTATTGTCACTCCAAACTGCATTGGATACCGATCACCGATAACCGTCTTTTAAAGAATCTATAACTATTTATAGTGATACTCCAATCAGGAGTTGTAGACATTTATGGTCAGGCCTGAATGTCATTATTGAAAATGGGGGGATTTCCCCTCTTAAGTGTCTCTTGTGTGTGGGGAAGCAGCACGGACTGTACTTTCACAGAAGAGTCCGCTACTGATCCGAGGCTGTTTCAACCACAACAACAAAAAACATCTATCCTGATTATTTTGATTTCAAATCCAAACATTGTCACTAAAAGGGTTTTTATACACAGCTACCTTAATACCCAATCTTTCACAGACATGTTTAAACACAATAAATGTAAAGCAACACATCATTCAATGCTTTTTACTTTTGCATTTAAGTCTAGATTAGTATATAAGAGTTGCTCAAGCAATTGGCAATAACATTTAAAACTACTTGTCTTACGTTATCACACTGACGGAGTAATCCAGGGTCTCACTGCCTTTTCATGCATTTAAATCGTAATACAAGCAATACTCAGGTTCATAAAGAACTATTTGTTTTTCTACCTAAACAAGTGCCATCTTTATCTCCAAAAGGCTCTTCCAACACCATTTAAACATAGCCAAAAAAAGAAAATCTATGCAATTTGCAATACGCAGACTTTAATAATATGCATTGTATGGTGTAATGACTACCATTTTGTGTCAACCTGTGTTCATATTTACTGCAAACAATGGCGCTGTTACTTTAATTCAACGGCTTGCCAGCGCAGTCAATAGGACGCGGTGTTGCGAAACAATCTGAAAGAAGCACCGCTCCTGAACACACTGCCCTGGCCCGTCCCGCCACCATGTTCAGTGAAAGCTTTAATTCATTAACCTGAGCGGCGGCGGAAAAAATATGCAACACGTATGCCATGCAAATAGGGATGTAATGTGAACCTGTTGTTATGTGTGTGCACTGTGATGGTGCATGAGCGTCACGGGTCTCGCCAGCGGGAGCTAACGAGCGAGGAATAGTTAACAAACTGGCTAAGAATAAAAAAGAAGAAAATGCACTTTATTAACTCTTTAGTGATGAAATGGACACTGCCCTCGCTGTGCAAGGGACAATTCACTGTGGCCACTGTGAAGCCGCTTATAGACACGACGCGAGGGTTGTGTGGTGATTTGAAAGTCCATTGAGAGGGGGGTGGAAAGGGAGAAAGAGAGATGTGCATAGGAGATGCAGTGCACCGGTTCAATGTTTGTTTGTGAAATTACGTCTCACACAAGGTTTTCAAATTACTTTATAAGTTATTTTTATGAAGAAAGAGAAGAAATATGAGGTGCGTAATCGTCACCTTCAATATTAATAAGTATTTCACCTGTGCCGGACAGAGACTGAGGACGGTATGCTAACTCAACAACTAATGTCGCATGCACGTGGCCAACCTCTTCACGAGGGCAGCGTGTCCATGCAGCTTGAGAATTGCTTTTGTTTGAGACCTGGCCTGTTGAGAGACACAGCTGATCAAATCTGTCCCAATGTGATTATCGGCCGATAGTGATCGTATAGCCGAATCACGAATCAGAGCGCCCCTAATTGGTATGCACAGGGATGACCTTTCCGTTGCTTTGAAAATATCTTTATTATTGCAGTTCTGCTACATTGATGTACAGCACTCAAAATCCTCCACAGTGGGGTTTCAGATGGGTAGGTAAATGTTTTTTAAGAGGTGGTTTCTCTGAAATGGGGTTATAAAACTCATCCACATCTCTTTGAAGCCCCAGACACTCTCTTTGTCTGACTGGGACGCAGCCATATTCCTTCAGTGCAGTAAAATTGCAGCAAATGCCACATGAACAAACATTGGATGTTTCCTTCCATAAATATAGTGTTTTATTGTGAGTTTGTTTTAATCCTTTATAAGATTCAAGGTCATGGGTTCACTTACCAATGAAAACCAGAACTGATAAAATGTGTACCTTTAATGCAGTGTAGGTCACTTTGGATAAAACACCAAATGTATGAACAGTTTAAGGTGTATGCATTACAAGGAATGCAAGTTACGTAATCAGATTACTTTTTTCCAAATAACTAGTAAAGAAATGCAAATTTAAAATTTACATGAATATGAGTTATTTTTTTCAAATTAGTGATTCCAGTTATTTTGTTTTCTCATTGATTGACTGAAAGCTCCTCCCTGTCCCCATGTTGAGAGACAAATCGGCAGAGGCGTTGTGTGCACCATGTAAAACATGATTGTTACTGTAGTGTTCTAGACTAAATCTCACCTGCCCAAATTTTTACGTTTTTCTTTAAGTCTTAATAATTGGCAGTGAGATGCAAACTCAGAATATGATGCAAACCTACAATAATTAAATGTTAAAATAGAACAAATATTGTATTTAATCCCATTTTATTAACAAAACCAGTGTCTTTGCTGCTGACCTTCGATGGTGATTGAATTAAACCATACTATGAAGCAAAAATGACTTTAGATAAACATAACATTTGTGTCTTTATTTGCTGGAGTGAACACTTTCCTTCTCCTCGTCCTATTCTGTAATGCAATTCAGTCCTCTTCGCTACAGATGTAAATTTTGCATTACCTTCAGCCTGAGGCTTATATCATTTCACCTTTTGGTGTGAATGGGCTTTTACATTTACCAAAAACAGAACTTTTTTATATTAAAAAAAAACAAGGAAGCCTTGCCCAGATTTAAAAAGTAATGCAAACAAAAGTAACATAACGGCATACATTCCACCAAAAGTAAACTAGCCTAACATAATTTGTTACTTTTTTTTAGGGAGTAACACAAATATTGTAATGCATTATGGCTTTTTTCCCCATGCTGTGCATGATTTGAGTGATTGGTCAACTAGTCCATTAGGCAACCCATTGACTTGTTAAACTTGAAAACATAGTTTTGTAGCATCCCTACTAACTTTGGGGGGGGGGGCAGGTAGAAAATCATGTTCCAAAACTACTTTGCTACTACCTTAATGTTGTTTATCTTGGTTTTACAGAAACTTACTGGTTATCTTTAACTGTTATTTCTTTGATTTTTAACCCACTCTGGTTGTGTCCCTTATCAAGTCAGCTTGATAAGGGTTTGCAGTCTTGTGGCTTTGACTCAGCAGTAGGACTTGTTTCTGGCATTGAGCAGTAGGACGAGTTCCCATCACGGACCCAACAGCTCGTTTCAACCGGTTCAGTGTAGCATGTGATTTAAGGCCTGTAAGGATCAGCTTAAGAAAACCCATGTGAGAGTTCAGGAAGAGTCCTTTCCCAAGCTGTGGACCGTTATTATTTATTATAGAAATTAAGTAAATTAATTAAAGTAATTATTTTGTGTATTTTGTGTTAAATGGATACCCTTTAGGGCTCAGCAAATCTCAAGTCTGCAGCTTTCTTCACCATAAATGTCGTATTTATCTGTGGTGGCTTTTATTATATCTGCAGGGGAACTTTTTCTCTCTGGCTGTGAAATGAAGTTGTGAAGGAGAAGATCCTCTGCGGAACCGTGCAGCCATCCAAAGCCTTGAAAACATCTCCAGACTTCAATCAGAAGCCCTGCAGTGCTCTGCGGAACCGAGCAGCGGAGTTTCAGCGGTTGGGGGGGGAATCCACGAGGGGGGGAGAGGGGAATAGGAACGACGGGTTTATTTGGGTCTGTGTGGCATTTCGCTGCAGATTAAGGACAAGGCCCCACGCTCTATGTTTCATTTTTCATCTGGTGACTGATCTTCGTCGCGAGGGCCCTTGGAAGAATCGTTCTCTCGGTGTTAACTGAAGCACCTTTATGTCACTCTGAATTACATAAACACTTATGCCGCAAGATTTTTCTGAGCTTTGAACACAGAGTTTCTTTTATGAACAAAACAAGTGCTGCAGAGTTGCACACTGCTTCAGATGGTGCTGTCATGAATTAAATCCGTGGCTCAGCGTGCTTCTGCATGTGTTCTACAGTGTCATTGGTGTCCCACCTGGTTTGAAAACATAGTTTGCGTGCGTTGAGTCCCTTAATCCTTTTCCCCTTTCCCTCTGTCTCGTGAACTCCCTATATGCCATCTTTTTCTTTTCTTTATCTTCTTGCCTTCCCCTTTTTTTTGACCTCTTCAACAAGAATAATGAGTGTTGGAGTACTCTCCTTTGTGGCGGCACTAGGAGCTGTGTTTTCCTAGCGAACATTCTATTTATCCTTCTACGCATTAATAGTCGTAACCCCCCCCCTCTTGTTTTCACACACCAACAGACACCATGTGCGCAGTTTACACATTATCAAAGTATTTTGTCAAAAACTATTCAAAGCACAGATTTACTTACAGAGAATACGACCAACGCATACATTAAGTGAAGTCCTAGCACTAGCGCGCAGTTTACACATTTGGGGAGTGCATGCGTTTTCCCTGCTGATTTCTTCTATGCTTCTAAATCCCCCAGGGCCGTTTAGAGTGAGGATCACAAATTCAACGACATAATTGCAGAACCGGTATATAATTATAACCAATTTCATATAGTTGAGCGCGGACAAGATAATCAATTTCACACAAAGTATGCCATTTTTCTCTCAAAATATTATTACAACATGTTTAATTTTTATTTTAATTTTATTTTTTTTTTACAACCGGATTTCAATAAACAAGAAGTTATTAATTAAGAGACTTTACGTGTTTAGACACCATTTGCATGCAATGTTTTTTTTCCTCTATTTCGACAGAGATGGTGTGAATGAACCTTTTAAAACGATTCAGGGTTCAGGTTGCAATGACTCTCTATTAACCGTGACTTGCTGCCCCCTACTGGTGGTGTTTAATTTCACATAGTAAAAAAGTGTCTTTTTTATTATTTAAATATTTTCACGTCAATATCAGTTATTCCTCAACATTTTTTTGATGTTTAATATATCAAAACATATTTATGCATTTGTAATTGCAGGTTAAACGCATTCCATGTCTTGCATTAAACAGTGTGTAAACCACATCTAAATGCAGCTTCAGATGCAGCTTCACGGTGTGTTGATTTTAATTTGCTTTGGTAACACCCAGATGTCTTATTATTCTAATTCACTGATTAATAATGTAAGAATTTCACCTCAAAAAGATAATGGACGCTTTTAGAAAAAAAATGGCTTTATAGAGGTTTAAAATGGCCCTTTAATGTAAAAATAAGTTTAAACTTATTGGAAAAGATTAAGTCTCTCAGTGCGAACTGACCACCCACACAGAATATGAAAGAATATTAAAAACTTTTATGTGACGTCCAGCTGGTCCACGGCAGTCCTTAAGGTACCAGCACAATAACACACTCAGCACTTTACTTTATCTGTTTTATTGCATTCTATTCTTTCTATCTATCTTTCTGTCACTCAATCATTCTTTCTATCTGTCGCTCTATTGTTCTTTCATTCTATCAGTACTGTTTTGTCTATTCTTCTGACGTTCTGTCCTTCTATCTGTCACTGTCTTTCTATCTTTCGATCTATTGTTGTATCACTTTAAGTGTCACTCTATCTATCTTTCTGTTGCTCTCATTCTATCTATCTCTCTCTCTATCTGTCACTCTATCATTCTGTCTTTCCGTCATTCTATCGTTCTTTCATTCTATCTCAGTATTGCTCTATCTGTTGCTCTGATGTTCTGTCTATCTATCTGTCACTCTATCATTCTGTATTTCTGTATTTTTATTTTTCTTTCTGTTTCACTGTCATTCTATCTGTCGCTCTATCATACTATTGTCTCTGTCTGTCTCTCTGTCATTCTATCTGTTGCTCTATCATTCCTTCACTTTCTGTTTCACTGTCATTCTATCTGTCGCTCTATCATTCTATTGCTCTGTCTGTCTCTCTGTCCTTCTATCTGTTGCTCTCTCATTCTATCTGTCACTCTATCATTCCTTCACTTTCTGTTTCACTGTCATTCTATCTGTCGCTCTCTATCATACTATTTGCTCTGTCTTGTCTCTCTGGTCCTTCTATCTGTTGCTTCTGTCATTCTATCTGTTGCTCTATCATTTCCTTCACTTTCTGTTTCACCCACTGTCATTCTATCTGTCGCTCTATCATTCTATTGCTCTGTCTGAACACTCTGTCCTTCTATCTGTTGCTCTGTCATTCTATCTGTTGCTCTATCATTCCTTCACTTTTCTGTTTCACTGTCATTCTATCTGTCGCTCTATCATTCTATTGCTCTGTCTGTCTCTCTGTCCTTCTATCTGTCGCTCTCTAATCATTCCTTCACTTTCTGTTTCACTGTCCATTCTATCTGTCGCTCTATCAATTTCTATTTGCTCTGTCTGAAACACTCTGTCCTTCTATCTGTTTGCTCTGTCAATTCTATTTTTATCGCTCTATCATTCCTTCACTTTTCTGTTTCACTGTCATTCTATCTGTCGCTCTATCATTCTATTGCTCTGTCTGTCTCTCTGGGTCATTCTATCTGTCACTCTATCATTCCTTCACTTTCTGTTTCACTGTCATTCTATCTGTCGCTCTATCATTCTATTGCTCTGTCTGTCTCTCTGTCCTTCTATCTGTTGCTCTGTCATTCTATCTGTCGCTCTGTCATTCTATTGCTCTGTCTGTCTCTGTTCTTCTATCTGTTGCTCTGTCATTTCATTCTATTGCTCTGTCTGTCTCTCTGTCTAATCTCAGTATTGCTCTATCTGTTGCTCTGATGTTCTGTCACTCTGTCATTCTATTGCTCTGTCTGTCTCTCTGTTCTTCTATCTGTTGCTCTGTCATTCTAACTATTGCTCTATCGTTCTTTCGTTATCATTCTATTGCTCTGTCTGTCTCTCTGTCCTTCTATCCTGTTGATCTGTCATTCTATCTGTCGCTCCTCTCATTCCTTCACTTTCTGTTTCACTGTCATTCTATCTGTCGCTCTATCATTCTATTGCTTTTGTCTGTCTCTCTGTCCTTCTATCTGTTGCTCTCTCATTCTATCTGTCACTCTATCATTCCTTCACTTTCTGTTTCACTGTCATTCTATCTGTCGCTCTATCATTCTATTGCTCTGTCTCTCTCTGTCCTTCTATCTGTTGCTCTGTCATGCTATCTGTTGCTCTATCATTCCTTCACTTTTCTGTTTCACTGGTCATTCTATCTGTCGCTCTACCTATCATTCTATTATTGTCTCTGTCTCTCTGTTCTTCTATCTGTTGCTCTGTCATTCTATCCTGTTGCTCTATCATTCCTTCACTTTCTGTTTCACTGTCATTTCTATCTGTCGCTTTATCATTCTATTGCTCTGTCTGACGCTCTGTCCTTCTATCTGTTGCTTCATGTCATTCTATCTGTTGCTCTATCATTCCTTCACTTTCTGTTTCACTGTCATTCTATCTGTCGCTCTATCATTCTATTGGATCTGTCCTGTCTCTCTGTCCTTCTATCTGTTTCACTGTCATTCTATCTGTCGCTCTAATCATTCTATTGATCTGTCTGTCTCTCTGTACCCCCTTCTTATCTGTTTCATCTGTCATTCTATCTGTCGCTCTATCATTCCTTCACTTTCTGTTTCACTGTCATTCTATCTGTCGCCTTTAATCATTCTATTGCTCTGTCTGTCCTCCTCTGTCCTTCTATCTGTTGCTCTGTCATTCTATCTGGCGCTCTAGATCATTCTTCACTTTCTGTTTCACCTGTCATTCTAATCTGTTCGCTCTATCATTCTATTGCTCTGTCTGACACTCTTCCTTCTATCTGTTGCTCTGTCATTCTATCTGTTGCTCTATCATTCCTTCACTTTCTGTTTCACTGTCATTCTATCTGTCGCTCTATCATTCTATTGCTCTGTCTGTCTCTGTTCTTCTATCTGTTGCTCTGTCATTCTAACTATCGCTCTATCGTTCTTTCGCTTTCTGTTTCACTGTCATTCTATCTGTCGCTCTATCATTCTATTGCTCTGTCTCTCTCTGTCCTTCTATCTGTTGCTCTGTCATTCTATCTGTCGCTCTATCATTCTTCACTTTCTGTTTCACTGTCATTCTATCTGTCGCTATATAATTCTATTGCTCTGTCTGACGCTCCTGTCCTTCTATTCTGTTGCTCTGTCATTCTATCTGTTGCTCTATCATTCCTTCACTTTCTGTTTCACTGTCATTCTATCTGTCGCTCTATCATTCTATTGCTCTGTCTGTCTCTCTGTCCTTTCCTATCTGTTTCCACTGTCATTCTATCTGTCGCTCTTTATCATTCTATTGATCTGTCTGTCTCTCTGTCCTTCTATCTGTTGCTCTGTCCCATTCTATCTGTCGCTCCTATCATTCCTTCACTTCGTTTTTCCACTGTCAATTCTATCTGGCGCTTTATCATTCTATTTTGCTCTGTCTGTCTCTCTGTCCTTCTATCTGTTGCTCTGTCATTCTATCTGTCGCTCTATCATTCCTTCACTTTCTGTTTCACTGTCATTCTATCTTTCGCTCTAATCATTCTATTGATCTGTCTGTCTCTCTGTCCTTCTATCTTGTTGCTCTGTCATTCTATTATCTGTCGCTCTATCATTCCTTCACTTTCGTTTTTTCACTGTCATTCTATCTGTCGCTCTATTCATTTCTTATCATTTGCTCTGTCTGTGTTCTGTTGTTTGCTCTGAACTGTTGCTTCTTGCCGTTCTATCCATTTCTCTATTCTTTCTAACTGTAACTCTAGTTCTAATCACTCTGTACTGTTTGCTTTAGCCAAATTCGATCTATTATTCTAACTGTCACTCTATCATTCTGTTGCTTTATTGTTCTGCTGTTCTATCCATCTCTCATTGTATCACTCTATCTGTCACTCTATCTTGGATGTTGTTCTGTTGGGTCTATCTCCCTGATTTTCTGTCTGTCTGTCTAATTAATCTATCATTAATGCAATTAAAATTCAATCCAATATTCAGCCATTCTATTATCAAGTCTTTAGACTCCCCATAATGCATTTTTGTATTTTGAGGGTTCAGCGCTGTCTCTCGTTTATTATTTATTAGCTAGGGTGGATTTGTTGGGTCAGAGGTGGACTTCCACCACTAGATGGCTCTGAGGTCAGGTCGTATCAGCAGTCAGTGGAAAACCGGTGTTTATTCAGTTCACCTCCCTTGAACACTTTCCTTCATTAGAGTCGTTTTACAGGAGGAGTGGAGGAAAGAAAGACACCAGATCATGATGATCAGCAGAGAAGCCGAATAATTTAGATCCAGAGAGGGAGTATTTTTAGGTGTTATATTGAACCACACTCTCTGGGACCTGTTTGAAAACAGCCATTATGGTTGCAATTTGGCTTGGTGCCACACAGGTTAGATACTTCAATGCACTATTAATGAAATGATCTAAAATTGCACACTGGAGTTTGGTCCACGTAACTAACTGAATCCTGCAGTATTGCAGGAGTAAATTTGGTCTCCGTTTGAACCACAGCTCTCCATTTTATTTTGCATTGTCTGCGTGCATACAGTTCCAACACATCCTCGGGTTCAAACCACGGTTGAAGAGGAAAACGCAGTATTACTTATACCATGTCAGGCATACTCGTTTTTTTAAAACTGCGAATGGGCCATGTTCACTTGATGAGTCGATTCACAGATTGAAAGAGAAACTCAATCACAGCACTTGTTTCTCCTCCGCCGGAATAAAGAATGTCCATTCTATCCATCGAGTCGAGTGGTGGTGCATTGTGAAATTCACCAAAGAAAATGCAAATATTGGGAACAGATGTACTGGGCTTTTTCTCTTCTCTGCTGTCATTAGGAACGATCCCATTCTTGAAGGACCCACGGCGGTGAGACGGGCCCATAGTTCTTTACCAAGGGAAAAGCCATGGGTCACCCCCCGGCACGTGACTCCTGCCGGATTCTTTAGCTCTTTTCTTTGTGGCTACAAACTCTCAGGAAGGGATAAATGGATTTTTTTAGTGCACTGAGCCTGAGGTGAAGGACTCCACACAATGAAGTACAACACACAGCGAGATTCTTTTTCAGAATAAAAAAACGGGAACTTTTAAAAAAAAGTATGAGCCTCTCTCAATCCCTCTCGCTCTCCATGGGGGGTGATAATTTCCTCAAATGTTTCCCCACCCCCATCCCCGTACGAGAGCAAGGATGAGAGAATGGAAATGACTTAGACCCATTGTTTCTGTTGCAGTTTTCTTTTAATGGGGGCAATTTTCCAGTGTGAGTTCCTTTCCGTTCATTTTAATGTAGGTTTTTCACTTCACCTGTAGGATGAATAATTATTAACCCTAGCTGATGTTTGATGGGGTTTTCGTCATATTATTAGTCTCTCAGTTCAAAACTACAGCAGTAGTTTCTGATATAATCCCATGGGTGTCTGTAAAAACTGAGAACACATTTTCATGACTCAAAACTGTCTCTACCTCTCCTTCCTCTCCACCTCATACTACTACTGCCTGAAACCAAACATAGTAGATACAATTTTATATTTATATAGAATTTTATTATTTTTAATAATAATACATCATCATCATCATCATTAATTGTTTTATTTTTTTGCTTACAAAAAATATATAATTGTCCTTTATTTATCTAAATAAGTACTACATCAAATGATTATAATTTTAGTAATAATAATAATAATAATATAATAATATTTATTATTATTATTATTATTATTATTATTATATTATTATTATTATTATTATATGTATTTGCTTTTTACATTTTGGAAAAAAATACTACTTTTTGTTATTATTTATTTATTTATTTAGTTAGTTTCCTTTTTGCATTTTAAAAAATGTAGATATAATTCTCATTATATATAAAATTATATTAATTTATATTTTGGTTCTTATATAATTATTTAATTATTATTTTTATTATTATTATTAGTAGTAGTAGTTTTGCAAAACGCAGAAAAAAAAAACGAATACTTTTAAAAACTACTATTAATAAAAAATCTATTTTTTTTCTCTAATTTTTTTTTCATTTTCTTTTTCTCGTTTTTTTTTATTTTTTTCTAATTTTTTCCTCAGGGATACTTCTTGACACTGGTTTGAGTTTTTTCTCTCATTTTCTTTTCCTCATCGTAATAAAATCACGATTTGAGCGTGCGCGATTTTTCTAAATCGCTTTATAGCACGATTTTCCGCGGTCCCGACCTCCCGCAGTATGCTATCCGATCCAATCAGAATGCAGTGCACACCTAAGTGAAGCGCGAGAACAGAACAGACTGGGCATATGGTAGGTTCACACACTCTGTCTGTGATGCGTATTTTTTGCCACAACACAAGAGCATTTTTATCTAGAGCATGAGCATAGAGAGAGTTGTGAGTGAGTGGGAGTAAGGGGAGACCACGTTTTTAAGTGCGCACACTCCTCTCCGGAGGAGAACAGCGTGTATCTGAGCACGCGTGTCTGTTTTTTGTGACAAAGCAAAAAGGAAATATGCGTGCAAGCGGAGAGATTCGCGTTCGCGTAGCATTATTTTAATTTGCTTTCACGTTACAATAAGCGCGCCTCCCGTCGGCTGCTGCTTCTTCACCGCATACACATACTGATTTTTACACACTGCAGACGGAGTAACGTGTTTTAACCTTGGGCAATAAATATATTTCAGCACCTGAGGCAAAACACCGCACAACGAGCTCTATGACCAATGCATCGAAAAAACAAAACAAAACAAAAAAAAAAAAAAGCCCTGGACACAGGTTTTATTTATTTATTTATTTATTTTTTTTGCCATATGTCTAGACATTTTGTTTGACATCTTTACTGATTAGTGATTATTTTGACTTATATATCTGTTCTAGAGGCATGTTACAACTTTTTTGATAAAGCTCCGTCATTGTTCTTGTGTGTGTCAAAATCGTGATTAAAATTGCATCGCAAAAAAAAATCGCAAAATTGATCAAAAAATCGTGATAGGTTTTTTGTCCATATCGCACAGCCCTAAGGGATACTTCTTGACACTGGTTTGAGTACTGGTCAGTGTGGCTGTGTTGGCTTTCTGTATTCATCTGCTGCTCGTCTTGTCAGAACCGGCCCGCATCTCACGGCTGATGCCCACAGAACAGCTGTTTCCAATGGCACTTCCTGAAGAGTTTTCAAAGTGGCTCTTATAAAAAAAGAGAGACAGCAGCTGCGTGACTGAGGCGAACAGTCAGATTCTCATAGAGTTTTATCGAAACCATCTCCCCGCGGGGTCCGTCAGGGCTTTGGAGAATAAGTTAGCGGTTTTTGGTTAATCAAATCACTGTTGTCGGAGTTTCTCTTTTAATTAGTGGAAGTTCCTGCTGGGATGTGACAGATGTTCAAAGCTGCCACCATCCCCGCGGGTTTCGTTGTTTGTTCACTCCGTCGGTTGCGTTTGGTACCCAGCTGTTCGGTTTGTTCCGCTATGAACCCTCACCTCCAGTTCATGCAAAAAAAAAAAAAAAACATGCAAATGCATAAACTCTTCATTGCATCACAACAATTTAACCACAGTTTAGAATGTGGGTTTTGATTGTTTGATAGTGAGTACTCAACAGATTAATCAACTGAGTACTTGAGATGGAGTGAGTTGAAAATGTACAGTTGTTTATTGAATTGTTTGGTTTATGTAAATGTGTAGCCATTGCACACTGCATTTTAAGTTGAAAATAGATAAATTAAGTTAAAAAATCCCGTTCTGCTCCATTCCGTTGTACTCAGTCTGCCTGTTTTTTGATTTAATGCCAAAATAACTAATAGTACTAAGACTAAATGTAAAGAGATTTTTGATTAATCCGACATTTGAGTTGGTTCTATATGCAACAAAAAAAACATATAGCACCACCAATGTAGCTTGAATCACAAAAAAAGGACTCTTATAGATCGATTCTTTTATACGAGTCTCAAACTTAACATAAGCATATTTTGTTTTGTTTTGCAAATTAACTAATAGCTACACCACTAAAATAATACATATATAGTGAATAGACCATTTGCAAATTAACATTTTGTATACAACAAACTAGAGCGTGACCCAGTTGTAGCCTGATTCATAAACAGATGACTCTTATGAACCAATACTTTTAAGTAAGTCTCAAACTTAACTTGAGTCTGTGTTGTTTTGTTTTGAAAAAAATAAACCTTATGTTTTGCAAAATAACTATACAAAGACCATAAATAGAAAATTTCCTTGCGCTGCATGCAACAACAAACATACACCACAAGCAATGTAGCCTGATTCTCAAACAAATGACTCTTAAAAACTGGTTCTTTTAAATTAATTTTAAACTTTAACATAAGTATAAGTAATAAGTAACTAACTAATAACTACACAAAAATAGATGGTTTCCTTGTTGTGCTGTATGCAACAACAAACTTACAGCATGACCAATGTAGCCTGATTCACAAACAAATGACTCATGTGAACAGAATCTTTAAATGAGACTTAAACTTAAACTTAAGCATATTTTTGTTTTGGCAAATAACTAATAACTACACCATGAAATAATAAAAAAAACAGTAAATGGACATTTTTCTTGAGTTGATCCGTATTCAACAAGAAACATACAGCCTGACCAGTGTAGCCTGATTCACAAACAAATGACTCTTATGAACCAATTCTTTTAAATTTATCTCAAATTTAAACAAGCGTGTTTTCACCACAAAATAATACAAAGACAGTAAATAGACAAATTCTTTGCATTGTTCTGTTTGCACCAGCAAACACATACAGTGTGACCAATGAAGCCTCTTATGAACCAATTCTTTTAAATGATCTCTAATATAAAAGTAAGCATATTTTGTCACATTTGCCTGTACTGTCCATGTTTATTGGACTTCAGTTTGTGTTCATTTTTGTGTGAGAGTCATGCCACTTGTGTCTCTAATGACGACGTCACAGTCCTCTTTCATGGCTTTTTTTCTGCTTATGGGCAAAAGCAACCAAACCTCCCTCTGTGCTTTTAGCTCTTTCCTCATCTCTCAGTTTGTTGGCTCCTGTTGTAGACAGGTAATGGAGCTGATGGCGAGTGTTTTCCTTCCTCTTGTACCCGTGCCCACACCCGTCACGGTGCCTGTCAGCTGCCAGCGCTGCTCTCAGAACACAAAATCTATATAAATCACCTCCAGAGCCGTTCATTTATTTTTCATGGGCTAATTTTAGACCCAGGAGTGTCGAGCTCCAGCTCAGCTGTGGGGCTCAGAGTGAGAAGGAGAAATCAGTCCTCATTTTGCCCTTCGTTTCTTATCTAGAAGGGTTTATCTAGATTTTTTTTTAGCTGCAGTATTTTTAGTGGCTGTGCTTTAATGTGGATGAGTTCAGTGATGCAACATTTCAGAGGGTTTTAGCGTGCCGAAACAGGTGCAGATGCGACTGTTAAAGCCAGACCTGATGGATGCAGTGAAAACTCAAATGCAAAAACTCAGAGAACTTTGCGTGTCTAAATTCAGCCTGTCTAAGCAGCTTAATGCAAATAATATATTAGATTCATCACCATTAAAGATATATTTCAAGACAGTTGCTGACTGATTTTGCATTGCCTTATAGGACACATTGAAATGAATCCCTATGTCTCCATTTATTGTTAGGATTGATAGTTTTGTGCACTAAAAGATTACAGATATTTACATTCATGTATTTGGCAGAGGCTTTTACCCAAAGCGAATTACAGTGCATTGAAGATATTCATAAGTGCATTTAATCATTCATGCATTCCAATATTTGTTTGATTATCTGTCATTTGGTTTTAAAATGCAACACTCATAGTCACTTGTCTATGAGTGTTGCATTTTAAAATGGCATGTTGAATTAGAAAGAAACTTCATGAAAGGAATAGTTCATCTAAAAATTCAAGTTTGCTTAAAATGTACTCACCCTCAGCCCATCCAAGATGCAGAAGAGTTTGTTTCTTTCTTTCGTCGATTTGGAGAAATGTAGTATTGCATCAATGGATGCTCTGCAGTGAATGGGTGCCGTCAGAATGAGAGTCCAAACAGCTGATAAAAACAAAACAGTAATCCACAAATAACCAACACCACTCCAGTCCATCAGTTAACATCTGGAGAAGACAAAAACTGTGTGTTTTTAAGAAACAAATCCATAATTAATTATTTAACTTTAAGTATTTAACTTCAAATAACTCCATAATAACGCTTACATTGTCTTGTCTGAATCAGGAGAGAAATCTGCACAGATCAAGCACCGTTTACAAGCCAAAACAGCTCTAAAAATTTGTGTTGGGTGAAATTTAATGTGAGAGACAGCAGGAGATGGACTTCTTCACTGGAGGAGTGTTATTATTGATTATGGACTCAGTTGGCTGTGAAGTTCGTAAAATGGCCTGATGAATTTGTTTCTTTCAAACAAGCTTTTCACTTACAACAAGGACATTAACTAATGGACTACAAACAAGTATGGGTTGTTTGTATTGCTAGTATTAGGATTATTGCATGGCACAGATACAAATCAAATGTGAGAGATTTATCCCATCAGGTCTGTTTAAGCAGCAGTTAAACCTTCACGCTCAGCCTCATGATGTCCGTTTGTGTATGAGTTTTGGTTGAGTGGCTCAGTTTGGTCCTGTGGTGCCAGCAGCCTGCTCACTGTCTGCTGTGACTAAACAAAGCCTGCCAGAGCTGGAGCGTCACGTCTTTGTGTCATGATAGAAAACGCTTGCCAGCTTCTGCTCTTCTCATTGAAAATCCTGTTTCATAAAGTCACAATATCAAGGTAAAATGGGTTGCAGACGACATTTCTCAGTGTGATCGTATCTCATACATGATGTATCTAATTTTTCAGCTTTTGAAAGCAAATTAGACGCATTCTGTCATTGGGGATGACTGGATAAAGCCGGGGTTGCCTAGCAATCGAGTCAGTGGTGTGTTGTTCGTTCCCTCTCCGTAGCACTAGTGAGGGTTGACGAGAGCGACTGAGTGTTTACAGTTGACAGCTGACATCAGATGGAGAGACGGGATGATTGATGGGGTGATTGTGGATGGAATAGGTGTATTGATAGAGCTGGTTGGCAGGCTGGATGTCAGGAGCTGATTTGGGAGGTGCTGTTGTGTGTCTGCTTCCAAATCTATCTGAAGAATTGGTCTCTACAGATTCTTGAAGAATATGAGAAATTAATTATATTCTATTCTAAAGGCATATCAGGTTTGTATACAAATATATATACAGTATAATATCAATTTGTGTGAATAAATGAGCGGTTTTACAACAAACAACAATTTTTTAGTTAGTCATTTTAGTCATTCTTAGTTAGTGTTTTTTTAGCCAATTAGTTTTAGTTGTTTTTTTAGTTAGTTACTTTAGTTATTTCTTTTATTTAAGTCATTTAGTTTAGTTATTTGGTTAGTTTTAGTTAGTTATTTAAGTTTATTTATTCATTAATTTATTTTAGTCATTGGTTTTATTTTTAGTCATTTAAATATTTTTTTAATTTTTTTTGTAAGTTAGCTATTTTGTTTTTTATTTTGTTTTTTATTTATTTCTTTAGTTTTTTTAGTTATTTACTTAGCTGCTTTAGTTTAGCTTAGTTTAGTTAATTTTAGTCATTTATTTTTGTTATTTTCAGTTAGTTATTTTAGTTTAGCTATTTGTTTAGCTGTTGTTCAGTTATTTTGTTATTTAGTTATATTTTATTATTTAATCTGTTTTATTCTATTTTTTTTTTGTTTGATTTGTTTGTTGATATTTTTTTTTTACCTTAGTGAACATTTCATGCATATAATTTTTTAGATATTTTCATATATTTATTTTTGGATTAATCCCTGTGGTTCTGAGCTTAATTGTAAATTCACTGACTCGTTTTGTGCAACTCTCTGCCAAATAGGTGTGTTCAACTGTGGACAAGTTGGCCAACAAATTATTACCGTGTTTCTAGTTAACCTGGCCTTGTTCTGTGCGTGGCTGCTGTTCAGTCCAGTCAGTTTGTGTTTTTAGACACAGACAGTCAGGTGTAAATGACCTCCATATTTCAGATATCACTGTTGTGGATTAAAGCATCTTCTAAAGGACTGCTCGCTAACATGAACATTTCTCTTACGCTGCTGATAAAGCTATTGAATGTATATTTGTTGTTGGAGATCTGACAGGTGAAACGGCCGTGTGACTCTCTATGGTGTTTAAGTTATAGTATGTGAAGTGGCCCACATGAGGCACGTTCCTCCGAGGGGCCCCTACATCTGTTCTCAGGCATTCATCACAATCCCAGAAGCGTTTCTGTGTTTTACTTTCATCCACTAGGTCATTTTCTTTATCTTATTTACATGCTCCCCTGCCGCTCACTAAAGAACCTCCAGAACACTCCTCTGAAGCACAAGCCCTTCCTGACCATCCTGACCAGACTGGAGTTTGAGTACACACCGACCTCCTTTTTGCTTTGGAGAGTCTGGCTATGTTTAGAAAGGAATGCAAGCACACTCATAACTGCATAATGCTTACTATATACTGTGCACTGCCTTCTCTGTTTTAGAAAAGGATGGGAAAGGGTATGCAATATGCAATGATAAGTCCTTAAACAGTAGTGCACTGTACTGTTAGCACATTTTTTTGTGTGTGTAATTCTGTAGAAATCAACATATATTGCCTTTTTATGGCCTATACCTAGAAACACCCATTCAGGTTTATGTTTATTTTTATGTTTTAGTGTCAAATAACCAAATAGGAAAGAACCACATTATTTTCATATTTTATTTTATTATTTATTTATTATGTATCATTGTATCTGTCTTTTATTCTCTCTCTATCACTATCAAAAATCCTGATGGGAGCACCCTTAATTTTGGCGTATGTTTGGTGAACAGAGAACAATGCTAATTAATTACTCACTGCTTCAGCTAGTGCATCCACACAAACTCGCTCAGCTCTCAGTGTGTATTACTATCAAAAATCCGTGTGTGTGTGTGTGTGTGCGCGCGGCATCTGAAGTGTCCATCACATATCAAAAGCCTCACTGTCATGTGAAGTATGCTGTGCTCCTCCAGGTCCTCCTGTTCAAGTGTGCATGAGAGGCCGGATGGTGTGTGTGTGTGTGTGTGTGTGTGGTGTATGGGTCTTGGGTGTCGGTGAGTTGGTGGCTTTCTGGAGTTTGTGGTTTCCTTCTTAACATCCCCCAAAACTGAAGCTAAAGTGGCGTGTTGTCCTCAACCCCCTCCACCCTGCGCAGCAGATCAAAGTGAAACTTTCTGAAGGGAAGGCCACACTTACACGAATCCAGCGCAATTAAGCTCTGCCATTTCCTTCCACTCTGACGATCCTTTATTAGATTCTTTCTAAGTTGCATTGATGCTGAGGAGGAACGGGGGAGGGACTGTAGCTGAACATGAATGTCCTGATGTAGACGAGTGAGCGGATTATTCCACACACACACACACACACACACACACACACACACACACACACGCACACAGAGGAAGAGAGAGTGAGCGTCATTGTGAGCAGTGGAAGTAAAACCAGCTGTGAGCTCACTGCACTGCTGAACACAGAGCATAACCAGCCAACCATCAACAAACACGCTCGACAGCGGCGCGGCAGACTGATGCAGGATCACTGAGAGACTACAACACACTGAGAGTTACACAGAAACACAAAACATTCACAGCAGAGGACGGAACCACAGGCCTTCATCCATCCACCCATCCATCCACACATCCATCCATGCATCCGCCAGCCATCCATACCATCCATCCACGCCATCCATCCATGCATTCATCCATGCCACGCCATTTTATTGTTCTTACTCATTCTACATTCAATACATTCATACCATTCCACCCATTCATCCAGCATCCCATCCACCATCCTCCTACTATCCACCTATCCATCTATTGTTCTTATCGTTCTACCATTCCATCCATCCATCCATCCATTCATCCACCCATCCATCCATCCATCCATCTATCCACCCATCCATCCATCTATCCACCTATCCATCTATTGTTCTTATCGTTCTACCATTCCATCAATCATCCATCCATCCATCCACCCATCCATCCACCTATCCATCTATTGTGTCTTATATCCTTCTACCCATTCCATTCATCCATCCAAGCTAGCCCTCCACCCATGCATCCATCCATCTCTCCAACATCTCCATCTATCTGTTCTTATAGTTCTCCCATCCATCCATCCATCAATCCCTTCACCGCCTCCACCATCCATCCTCCAATCCATAACATCCCTGAAATTCCTTCTCCATCCATCCATCCATCTATCTAGCATATATCCATCCATCCATCCATCCACCTATTATCCATTCCATCCATCCATCGATGTCTACCCTTCTATCTATCTATCTATCTATCTATTTCTACTCTATCTATCTATCTATATATCATTCTTATCTACTCATATATCTACTCTTATCTACTCATCTTCTATTATCTATTATCTTCTATCCATGTGGACTTCCATCCATTGTTCCATCCATGGGTCACCATTCTTCTATCTATCCAGCTATCGATTGTCTCCACTTCCATCCATTCCAACCCATGCCATACATCCATCCATCCATCAAATCAATAGGTGCCATACATCCATCGATTCTACCATTCTTTCTATCCTATCTATCATCTATCCATCGTTACCTTTCCATCCATTAATCCATCCATTGTTACCATGTCTTTCATCTATCAGCCTACATTGTTCTACCTTCCATCCACAATCAATCACCATAACATCCATCCATCACATCTGTCCATCCATCCCATCATTTCTACATTCTTTCTATCTATTTCCATAGAGCCATTGTTTACCTTCCATCCATTCATACATCATGTTCTTACCATTCTTTTATATATCCAGCATCCATTGTTCTACCCTTCCATCCCCCCCCCAAAAAACCCCACCATCCAGCCATCAGTTCTGTCCAAATCCACATTTACCCTTATTTCTTTCTATCTATCCATCTATCCATTGTTCTACCTTTCCATCCATTCATCCATCCATTGTTCTACCATTCTTTCTATCTATCTATCTATCCAGCTATCCATTGTTCTACCCTTCCATCAAAACCATTCATCATCCATCCATAATTCCCGTCCCCATAATACTGTTCTACCTTTTCTATCTATCTATTGTTTTACCTTCCAGATCCTCCTCTCATCCGTCCATTATTGTTTTACCTCGTCTCTCAATCCATCCATCATCATCATCTATCGCTACCGTTTCCCCGTCGGGGCCGTCCATCATCAAAACACTGTTATCTTTCCCCCTATCTGCGTTATAGCATTCTATCTATCGTCCTTTCCCCAGGGCCACGAGAGCGCAGTGTGTTAATCACTGATAAGTGAAAACTCCAATCAAATTTTTATTGAAATGGGCAATGCCGAAGTCTACAGGGGAGAAGCAACACTACAATCGCAGGTCTTTGAAGAAACAAACTATACTAGCGAACTGTTTAATGATCAGAAATACGCGTCCCAAAATTTTTAAAGCATCTGCCAGAAGAAACTAATATTCTGCAGTCACATTTCTCTCTCTAACACTGATGCCTAGAACGCTGCTGCGCGGATGGTTCCAGATGTTTGCTTTTGCCGCCTCAGATTGATGTTGAATGCACAAAATGCTGGGAAAATATGAAAGTGCCATGCCCGAATATTTCATGCAGAATATTCATCGGTGAGGTTAAATCTTTTGTATGGACCAAATGCAGAGTTAAACGTGTACATGGATTCCTCCTGCAATCTATATGGGCAATTATTGAAGGGCAGTTATTGGAACGATGTGGGTGTTTTAGTCTTTGTGTCGTTCTTCTTTATTTCCAGTAAAGGGTTTAAAATTCACAGTTTTAGCGCCGGCCTTACATATGATATGAGGTTGGGGGGTGTGTGGCGGGGTTGGGGGGGCGTAGTTAGCGGGGCCCGCTGTGAGCATTTCGCTAACTCAGCCCCCCAGTGCCTGCCAACCCTTTCTTCAACCTTCACCCCCCCCTTCCTCATTCCGGTGTCTTTACGGGTTCCAGCCAGTTGTTTTGGCTATTTGAAGCTTTCTTTCCATAATGAAACAACTAAAGGCCTGCATCAAGCAGTGGATGTAGGAACAAGTGTGGATTGTACATCAAGTGGATTTAGGGCTGTTGGAGAGTGTTTTAGGTATGTTAAAGGGTTCTCAAATCAACTGAACTTGTTGGGCGCTGTTGAACGGTCTATTGGAGCACAGAAAAGTGAAGTCCTATTAACTGGTGGGGAATATTAAAGATGTGCCGAAAGTGTAAAAGATGTTCACGACAGCGAATTTTAAAAGATTTAAATGCTAGAGGGTGTTTCGTCTCGGGCCATGTATTTTCACTGCTTTTACATGAGTTGAGTCAATGAAAATCTCTGGTTTAGTCATTGTTGCAAATTTTTGTATGGCGAATGCGTCAATACTAAATTTTGTTGGGTATATTTGGTAAGTGAATTATTTAGGTTTCCCTGTATAGGTTTGGGCAAGGGCACAGACTAGTTAAGGCAAAACAATTGTTTTTCATGCATTGGTCGATGTTTGAGCTGCTTCAGACTAGAGGAAAGAAAACATGCAACTGAATTTCTACACTGATTTGCATCAGTAGATTTCGTTACATACACATCTGAAAGGCAGTTTTCTAAAATGGTTCTTTTCTCCACTTCAAGCAGACTTACTCCAGTACATACACCAAAATTAACATCTATATTCTAAAAAGGGTTTTACAATAATATATATATATATATATACCTCATTAGTTGATTTAATAAATTTAAAAAATTGGATTTTAAAAAAAGTTTGTAATCAACTTTTTTTGTGATACAAAACCCCTCTTTAAAAAAATAATAAAAAATAAATAAATAATAAATCAATAAAAAATAAATAAATAAATAAATGAAAAAAAAAAGAAATGATAATAATCCTAATAAAGTAATAACTAAATAAAAACAATTTACAACTAAATACCTACAATTAAAGTAAAAAATTAAAATCAAAATAAAAAATAAATTAAAAAATGTTAATAAGTAATGGAAAATGAATCATGAACTTTAACTGGCTTATCCATGTGTGCGATATTTTTTGGAAATATGGTGAAAGTAATGCCTGTTGAATTGGCTACTGCCTCATTTGCCTATTCAGCTATAAATTGAATTAGCTGTATTAATGTACTGTGTGATTAATCAGATGGGGAAGTATGGTCAGATTATAGTCACAGTTTTTACCCTGGCACTTTAGTGTCTTTTCTCATGTAGCTGACTGTGCAGGCAGTGATCTGGAGATGCTCAAGCGACTGAAGTACATGTCCCTGAAAATAACATCATGCCCAACTGCATTGTGAAGTAGGAAGGGAAAATATTGGATTATGATTGTACATTTTTACAAAGAAAATGTGATGTACAAGCAAGCACCAATGTGGTAGGTCCGCGTCGTTATTCATGTGATGATGCTTGACTTAGCAGTATATTTTGGGGTTTTCTGAAGCTGTCTCAGTGTTTGCGCTCAGTAGACATTATTTCACTGTGATGGACACAAGTGCACTCTTCGAGCGCGGCAGATCCGTCGTGACCCCTGTGATTTATGCATTCACATTAACTCTCTTCAGTAGGTCAGTTCCTCTCCAAACCCTGTGCTTACAGCACATTTTCACATGCCCAGCTTTTTCTGCCACAGATGCTTTTTTTTTTTTTTTTTTTTTTTTTTTTAAGCCCGCATGAGGGGACGAATCCATGTTTTATGAAAAAATCTTTAACTGTATGTTCAGTTAGTTGTGAACTTTGGTGTAGCATCTAATTAAAATTTTTTAAATGGCCACTTACAAATGTTTCAGTCAGTATTTATTAATATGTTATGTTTTGATTTATTCATATTTTAATTTAAGAAATCAGGGTTAATCAATAAAAATATTAACCTACATTTAGTACCAATATAGTACCCCCACCCTACATTTTTTTTATTTTATTATGTATGTATTTTTTTAAACATTTATATTTTAGAAAATAAATTTAACTTAAACTTGGATTTACATAATATTAATTTTTTTTGTGAATATTTATTTATTTTAATTATTATTTTTAATAAGATACTTTTTACTTAAACTGTTTTATATCTATTATTATATCTAATATATATATTATATATAGTTTTTTATTTTATGCTAACTTATTTTTTTATTTTGTCATTTTATTTTTTACATTTTATTATTTTTAATCATGAGAGTTTTTACTTAAACTGCAGTTTTTTTAAATAAATGTTTACAAGTGTTTTTTTTTGCTAATTAACATCTTTTTATGTATGTTTAATTTTTTAATTATAGTTTATATTTTAATCCCATAATTTTGTATGCAGTTTTTTATTTAATAGTTTTATTTTACAATTAATTTTTACATTTATTATTTTTTATTATTGTTCTTTGTACAAATATGAACTCTTGATAACGGGGTTGTTCAAATTTGTAAACTCATAAAATAAATGTAAAAAGAACGTCGCTCATGCAATAATTCATTTCAGGCTCTGACAGCTTTCTGATGGATAGCAGCACTCGTTCATAACCGTTTGCAAAAGATGGACTCCAGAAACTCTTTTATACCCATTTTGAGGTAAAAGTGCTTGCTCGCGCTCGTTCACTGGCGGGTTGTCATTCGGGAAGGCGGCCGGTGGGTTGTGCACGCCGAATGGCTGGCGTGCAGTCGGTGTTGCGTATATTGTTGTGGCCTGCTGAGGCATATCGTCTTGCAGCCGCACTGTTATGGAGGCTTTTCCAACGCCCCTGCCACAACAGATCGGTTGATTTGAAAGAGGCCCACCGAGGCTTACGCGCCATCAGATGCTCTCCCTTTAGAGAGGCCAGGAACAAACGCGAAGCCCCTTCAGTCCAAGGACCGATCCGGATCCACTACCCAGCTGCTTGCAAGATCAAAGTCAAAGGGTACTTAAGAAGTAGGAGCTGCTCGGAAATTATATATTTCATTTGTGTGTATGTGCTGACATTTTCCAGATCCACAAGCAAGATAGGATGCAGATCAAATCTCAGAGCCCACAGAGACGTCATTCAGACTTTTAGTCTTGTGTATCTTTAGACGGAGTATTACTTAATTTCCAATAGTCCATATTTGTCTACCTTATACCGTAATTGTATTTTATCTTTTTTTCTTTTTTTTTTTACAATGTCAGCAGTTTAAACCAGAGCAACTGAGTAGCTGTTACTGAATAATAGTTACTTATAGATGACATTCCCCAATCAAATCAAAGATTTAAATTTTATTATCATTTTTATTATGTTTATTTATTTATTTTTTTTTTTTTGTTTTTTTTTATTTATTAATTTATTTATTTTTTTTTATATTTTGTACATTTATTAAAAATGTTACTTACTTATTTCCGATGATCGACCTTATAAAGAATATTGTGTTTTGTAAGAATTGTTATTGTGTCTATAAGTTGGTTTTGTTTTTTGAGTGTCAGGTTTAGTTTTACATTGCGAGCAGTGCATAAACCAAGAGCTGCTTAGTAGATGTTGCTGAATAATGCGTACCTTGTATGGCTATTCTATCAAGGAATTTAATTTAATTTAATTTAATTTAATTTAATTTAATTTAATTTAATTTCATTTCATTTCATTTCATTTAATTATTTTTTAATTTCCACAATTTACCATATACAGGTATAAATGTTTATGTTAATTTTTATTTATTTATTGCATTGTATTTTATTGCATTTATTTTATTTTATTTTATTATTTCAGGAATCTATCTTATAGAGGTATTTTGTAAGGGTATTGTGTTTTTTTTTTTTTTAAGTTTTACATTGTCAGCAGTGCATAAACCATACATTTGAGCAGCTGAATATGTTATTTATTGATGATATTATTTTGTTAAGATTATAGTTTGTATTATTTCAGTGTTTATTATTTGTTTAAGTTTGTTGTTTGTTTTTCTTTTGAGGATTTGATTTGAGTTACTACAGAAGCATGTAAAGTATTGAGAAATGAGGCTCGAAAAACACTTGATTTTATTTATTTGAGTTCAAACATTTTTCTCTCTCTTTATTGCTTTGCTCACCATTACATTGAATACAGGAGCCTTAGATGTGCTAATGCATCATGGGGGTCAAAAACCAGTTCATGCACTTTGTCTTGATCTCTTCCTGTTTCAAGGCTTGGCACAATAGATATGCAATTTACTCTGTTGGAGTATGCAAATGCTTAATTGTGATAGTGTTTCATTTTCTCCAGATCCTGTGCTTTTCTAGATAATTTCCGCCTGTTTTTTTTCAGTAAAACCACC